>NW_023396477.1:134604-434604 GCF_011125445.2 Fundulus heteroclitus
GATTGCCCTCATAGCTCTTGGAAAGAAGCTGATTCTAAGTTTATTTTTTTGGCTTTGAGGGCCTCTGAAGCATTTACCCGATGGGAGAGGGGCAAACATTGCATTGCCTGCTTGGGAGGGAACAGCGGAGATGCGTCTAGCCCTTCTTTTGACATAAATTGAGTCTAGATCCTGCAGACAGCATCCCAGAATCCCCTGGACTCACACCACCCGTGCTAAGTCCTTCCTCTCCTTAACTGTGCAGCTCCCATACGATACAGTTATGCTGATACATAACACAATCTCTGTGGTAGTTCTGTAGAAGTTTTTTTAGCAGTTTAGTGGAAAGTCCAGACCTTTTCAGTTTCCTGAGGAAGAAGAGCCATTGTTGGGCCTTCTTCGCCAGGTGGGAGGTGTTCGCAGTCCAGGAGAGGTCAGGTGAAAGCACAGGTGATGTATAGCTTTTTAAGTCAGTGCCCTCTTTAAAAACATCCCAGTCAGTGTTTCCAAAACAGTCCTGTAGAGCTGAGCAGGCCTCTTTTATCCAAACCTGGACCAGTCTGGATCTGCAGATCAGTGGCTTGTAGCCAGGAATCAGCTGTACAGAGATGTGATCTGATGAACCAAAGTGTGGGGCTGTGGCAGCTTTGTATGCTCCTGGGATGTTGCAGTAAGCTTTATCTTGTGTATTGTTGTTGTTGAGGAAAGAGAACTGTCCTTGTCTTCATTGAAGGCAAAGATTTAGACTCACTTTAGACTTGTTTTTATTGAATGCCCAGGAAGACCAAACTTAACGTGATCCTCCCAGTGTCCAAGGTTTGCAAAATGGAGATTTTTTGTAACCCCAAGAAGAAGCCATTTCTCAGTACATGATTTCAGCCTGCTGTTCCTGTTGATTCAGAATCCTTTCTTGTCGATGTTGGCATCATAACCCGAAGTGAATATTTATATAGTTTGGACTTTGAAACCATCAAAATTTATAAAACTATTATTTATTTATACAATTTTTTTCTTTAAAATTAATACTTTCATTCTGGACCACTCAAGATGTTCTGTGGATATATTATTTTTCCATCCATCCATCCATCCATCCATCCATCCATCCATTGTCTTCCACTTATCTGGGGTCGGGTCGCGGGGGTAGCAGCTTCAGTAGGGAGGCCCAGACGTCCCTCTCCCCAGCCACTTGGGGCAGCTCCTCCGGGGGAATCCCAACACGTTTCCAGGCCAGCCGAGAGACATAGTCCCTCCAGCGTGTCCTGGGTCTTCCCCTGGGCCTCCTCCCGGTGGGACGTGCCTGGAACACCTCACCAGGGAGGCATCCAGGAAGCATCCTAACCAGATGCCCGAGCCACCTCAACTGGCTCCTCTGGATGTGGAGGAGCAGCAGCTCTACTCTGATTCCTCCCTGGATGGCATCTGGTTAGGATACCTCCTGGACGCGTCCCTGGTGAGGTGTTCTGGGCACGTCCCACCGGGAGGAGACCCAGGGGAAGACCCAGGACACGCTGGAGGGAGACCCTGGCTTGGGAACGCCTTGGGATTCCTCCTGAGGAGCTGGCCCAAGTGGCTGGGGAGAGGGACGTCTGGGCCTCCATACTGAAGCTGCTACCTCCGTAACTCGACCCCGGATAAGCGGAATACAACGTACAGACGGACGGACCTTTTAAAACAAGGCATAACATTATATTTGTCATAGTAGTGTGTTGAAAAAATTCTAACTTCTAACTACCCTAACTTTTCCTATTAAGCAAAGCATTGCATACAACAACACATGGATTTGAGATTACACAACTGCTTATTAAGAGAAATGTTACCTAGTTGACATAATTGTAGTAATAATTATCAAGTTACATTTTGTTCAAATAAACATACCTTGCAACAGTATTGCAGCGGCATGACTGCATGACCGTCCCAATTCAGCGATACACTATCATCCCACAGTCTTCACCAGTAAACTCTGGCTGTCACCAACACAGGGGGACCGGATGCCCCGGTGTGTGTGGGACTGTTCCTCACAAATGTCAAATGCCATAAAAAGAGCCCAACAGATTTTACTTTTACAAGTGGAGCCTTACAGCTTTCGCCATAGTGCTCCGCTTGATTTATACTTGCAAAAAGCTTTATTAGATTTTATGCTGGGACTATTTTGTGTTCAATAGACACTGAAACAGGCAGGTAAAAGAGGAAAAAAGGAGGGAAACAGATTAGACAAAATGCTAAAAGGGAAATAAGGTAAAACAGAAAGAGGAGAGGAAAGGGAGATAGCATGATAACAGGAGTGCCATTGAGCCATGATGAGAAAAATAAAATCAGATTGGAAGCAACAGAAGTTTGGGACTCTCACAGGCACAAAGAACCTCCCCTCTCAGCAGGGTTCCATCAGTGCTATAAAACCCCTCAGTCTGACCACTTAATTTCCTGCCTGGGACTCTGGAGGAGAGGGGCAGGGGAGACCAGCCCCCCACATGGGACTCATTCTCTCCATTTCTTGCCTGGAGGAGAGCGTGACTGGGGCCAGCCAACCAGAACAGCCAGCCAGGTGGGCGCCACATAAGCTCAAGGCCCACAAGCTGGGGAGAAACTCGTCCTCCGCGGAGCTGAGGACTCCACTGGGTTCAGAGATCTGCCGATTAGAATCAGAAGCTGAGTTTGCAGTTTAACTTCTGCGCCACCAGCCGCTTATGTAAAGAATGCCGAAACAGCTTTGTTTATTTTCCTCAGCTGTTACAGGAAAAGCTGACTCGAGACGACATGAATCGGTCGCCCTCCCTCACCAGACAAGCCGAGAGCTCGGAGACTGCATGCAGGACACCGGCTAGCTCATAGCTGCAAAGCCGCATGTCCGCTGCTGAAATGACCAACGTTTTCCCTGGACGACTGCTCTCCCTTGGACGCCCAAAGTAGAGGCTAGTGGCTTCGAGGTGGATTGGCTGATAACTGACAGGTGACTGACAACTGAACTGAACTGACTGATGACATAGATGTGAACTGAACTGGCTGATAACAGACTGGTGAACTGTATATCTATAGATAGATAGATAGATAGATAGATAGATAGATAGATAGATAGATAGATAGATAGATAGATACATGGATAGATACATAGATAGATACATAGATACATAGATAGATAATGCAAGGCAAGGCAAATTTATTTATATAGCACAATTCAGTACAGAGACAATGCAAAGTGCTTTACATGATTAAAATATAGGAATAAAAGCAAGTAGGGATAGAATGTTAAAACAAAAAAATAACATTAAAAACAGTAAAACAGTTTAACTGGAACATTCAAAGGCAATTTTAAACAAATATGTTTTTAATCTCGATTTAAAGGAACTCAGGCTTTCCGCACTTTTACAGTTTTCTGGAAGTTTGTTCTAGATAAGTGGAGCATAGGAACTAAATGCTGCTTCTTCGTGTTTGGTTCTTGTTCTAGGTATGCAGAGCAGGCTGGAGCCAGATGACCTTAGTGGTCTGGAGGGTTGATACACTGATAACAAGTCTGTAATGTATTTAGGTGCTAAGCCATTCAGAGATTTATAAACTAACAGAAGTATTTTAAAGTCTATTCTCTGAGATACAGGGAGCCAGTGTAATGACTTTAGAACTGGGGTTATGTGCTCTACATTTTTAGTCTTAGTGAGGACGCGAACAGCAGCGTTCTGGATTAATTGCAGCTGTCTGATCCACTTTTTAGGCAGGCCTGTGAAAACACTGTTGCAGTAATCAATTCTACTAAATATAAACGCATGGATTAGTTTTTCCAGATCCTTCTGAGACATTAGTCCTTTAATCCTGGAAATGTTCCTCAGGTGATAAAAAGCCGACCTTGTAATTGTCTTTAGATGCTTTTGAAGGTTCAGGTCTGAGTCCATCACTACACCCAGATTTCGGGCCTGATCAGTGGTTCCTAGCTGAAGCGACTGAAGCTGTGTGCTAACCTTTGATCTCTCCTCTATTGGTCCAAATATTATTACTTCAGTTTTGTTTTTATTCAACTGAAGAAAATTTTGACACATTCATGCATTGATTTCTTCTAGGCATTTACTCAGTGCTTGAACTGGTTTATAGTCACCTGGTGACATGGTGATGTAAAGCTGTGTGTCGTCTGCATAATTATGGTAGCTGATGTTGTTATTTTTTATTATCTGGGCTAGAGGGAGCATGTAGATATTGAAAAGGAGGGGACCCAGGATGGAACCTTGGGGAACCCCACATGTGATTTTTGTCATCTTTCATGTAAAGTTACCTACTGACACAAAAAAATTCCCTGTCCTTTAAGTAGGATTTAAACCAGTTGAGTGCTGTACCAGAGGCCGACCCAGTTCTCCAGACGTTCTAACAGAATGGAGTGATCGACAGTATCGAATGCTGCACTGAGATCCAATAGAACCAGCACGGTGTTTCTTCCACAGTCTGTATTTATATGGATGTCATTAAACATGACTCTGACTGACGTCACTTCCTGTTTGCGGTAAGGCGTATTGTATCACTTCCTGTTTTCACTGCGTGAGCAACGGTTTGTTGCTCCAGATTCTCTCGCTTTTATCTTTAATCTCTTTGCTGTAACATCTGTTTCTAACACATAAGCACTTTTAAAACATTTTCTGTTGCTGCACATCACGCTTGGGAACTCCTCGTGTTTCACGGTTTGCTCTCTTGGCGTGGTAGAAGGGCGCTAGCCTAGCTTTAGCCTAGCCTAGCCTTAGCTCCACAATGGCTTCCTCTCCTACTATTACTTCAGCTTCTCCGTCTCTGACTAAGTCTCCCCTTATCTCCTGCTCTCTGTGTCAGATGTTTAGCTATTCCTCTGCCTCCTTTAGTGATAATGGTACTTGTAATAAATGTAGTGTTTTTGTAGCTTTGGAGGCGAGGGTGTCAGAATTAGAGTCCCGGCTCCGTGCTATGGAAAGACCAGCTGATAGCCGCCCCTCTGCTAGCGCGGAGCCACATAGACCTAGCGTTAGTTCACTTAGTGGTCCTCCAGAAGCACCCGAGCAGCCGGGTAAGCAGGCCGGCTGGGTGACAGTTCGTAGGAAGCATAGCTCTAGATTTCAGCCCCCAGTTCACCACCGACCCGTCTGCGTTTCAAATAAATTTTCCCCACTCAGCGACACACCCGCTGAGAAGCCGATCCTGGTTATTGGGAGCTCAATAGTCAGAAACGTGGCACTAGAGACACCAGGGACCATAGTTAAATGCCTGCCAGGGGCCAGAACGGGCGACATAGAATCTTACCTAAAACTGCTGGCTAAGGATAAGCGTAAATACAGTAAGATTGTTATACACGCTGGCGGTAATGACACCCGATCACGCCGATCGGAGGTCACTAAAGTTGGTGTTGCTTCAGTGTGTGAGTTTGCTAAAGCAATGTCGGACTCCGTAATTTTCTCTGGTCCCCTGCCTGATTTGACCAGTGATGACATGTTTAGCCGCATGTCATCATTCAACCGCTGGTTGTCTAGGTGGTGTCCTGAAAACGACGTGGGCTACATTGATAACTGGAGAACTTTCTGGGGAAAACCTGGTCTGATCCGGAGAGACGGCATCCATCCTACTTTGGATGGTGCAGCTCTTCTTTCTAGAAATCTGGCCGGATTTATTAGTCCTCCTAAATGCTGACAATCCAGGGTCCAGACCAGGAAGCAGAGCCGTAGTTTAACACACCTCTCTGCAGCTTCTGTACTGTTACCCATCCATTATCCTATTGAGACGGTGTCTTTCCCACGGCCAAAACTTAACAGATCAAAAACTTATCTAAAAGGAACAAATCATAAAAACCTAATAAAAATCAATACGGTTCACCTTGAACCTAAAAATAAAACAATTAAATGTGGTCTATTAAATATAAGGTCTCTCCCTCCAAAGACTTTGTTAGTTAATGAATTGATTTCTGATAAACAGATTGATTTGTTTTGTCTCACAGAAACCTGGCTACAAGAGGACTACGTTAGTATAAATGAGTCAACTCCCTCCAATTATTCAAATTTCCACATTCCCAGATCTGTGGGAAGAGGAGGAGGAGTGGCAACTATCTTTCAGTCTGATTTATTAATTAGTCCCAGGCCAATTAATAACTACAGTTCTTTTGAACATTTAACCCTCAGTTTCCCTCATCCAAGCTGCAAAGCAATAAAACCTCTTCTGTTTGTTGTTTTGTATCGTCCACCAGGCCCTTACACTCAGTTTTTGGATGAGTTGTCAGATTTCTTATCTGATTTGGTGTTAAATACTGATAAGGCTATTATAGTGGGTGATTTTAACATCCATGTTGACACAGAATGTGATAACCTTAGTGTAGCCTTTAAAACTATCCTAGATTCAATTGGTTTTGCTCAAAATGTGCATGAACCGACGCACTCTCGGCTCCATACTTTAGACCTTGTTCTGACATATGGCATTGATTGTGAAGAATTAACAGTATTCTCTCACAACCCTGTCCTGTCTGATCATTTTTTAATAACATTTGAGTTTAATCTAACTGAGTTCTCCACCCCCAAAAGAGGGTTCCATTATAGTAGATCTTCATCGGATAATGCTGTATCAAAACTTAAAGAGTCTGTCCCCTTTTTAATATCCTCCGTATTGCAGAAATGCCCTGCAGATAGCAGCAATGTTGTTTCTTCCAATTCACAAATAGATGTCTTTGTAAACGGTATGACTTCGTCATTGCGTTCTGCATTAGACAATGTAGCTCCCTTGAAAAAGAAGGTGATTATTCACAGGAAGCTGGCTCCTTGGTTTAATTCAGAGCTGCGTTCCTTGAAGCACAATGTTAGGAAATTGGAGAGAAAATGGCGCTCTACACACCAAGAGGAATCCTACCTAATCTGGAAGAACAGTCTATTGTTGTATAACAAGACCCTTCGCAGAGCTAGAGCAGCATATTTTTCATCATTAATTGAGGAGAATAAGAATAATCCTAGATTTCTCTTTAGTACAGTTGCCAAACTTACCCAGAGCCACAGCTCTGTTGATCCATCCATTCCCTTAGCTCTTAGCAGTAATGATTTTATGGGATTCTTCATAAATAAAATTGATTCCATTAAAAATAAAATAATTGGCATCCTCCCAAACATGATTACCTCATCCTCAGTAAGTGAGGCAGCATTGGAGGAATCCTTAGAACCTGCGCAGTGTCTGAACTGTTTAAAAGCAGTAGAGCTTTCTGAGCTATCTAAAATTTTAGCTTCATCTAAACCTTCTACCTGTATGTTAGACCCAATCCCAACCAAGTTGTTTAAGGAGGTATTCCCTCTGATCAGTGGTCCTATTTTAGACATGATTAATGTATCCTTGGTAAATGGATATGTACCACAGGCTTTTAAAGTAGCTGTTATTAAACCTTTACTTAAGAAACCATCTCTTGATCAAGATGAGTTAGTAAATTACAGACCTATATCTAATCTTCTTTTCTTATCTAAAATTCTTGAGAAAGTAGTTGCTAATCAACTATGTGAACATTTACAAAGTAATGACCTACTTGAGGAGTTTCAGTCAGGCTTCAGAGCTCATCATAGCACTGAAACAGCTCTGGTGAAGGTCACTAATGATATTCTCATGGCCTCAGATAATGGACTTGTGTCTATACTTGTCCTGTTAGATCTCAGTGCTGCATTTGATACAGTTGATCACAATATTCTCCTACAAAGACTTGAGCATACTGTAGGGATTAAGGGAAAAGCATTAGGCTGGTTTAAATCTTATCTGTCGGACAGATTCCAGTTTGTTCATGTTAATAATAAATCTTCCTCAAACTCTAGGGTCACTTGTGGAGTACCACAGGGTTCAGTCCTTGGACCAATTCTATTTACTATATATATGCTTCCGATTGGCAAAATTATCAGACAGCATGGGATTAATTTCCACTGTTATGCTGATGACACTCAGCTATATTTATCCATAAATCCTGATGAATCCAATCAGTTACTTCGACTGCAGTCATGTCTTGATGACATCAAAAGCTGGATGACTTTAAATTTCCTGCATTTAAATTCTGACAAGACAGAAGTTGTAATCTTTGGGCCAGAGTCTTCAAAAAATAAAGTTCTTAATCAATCCCTTAATCTGGATGGCATTAACTTGGCCTCTGGTAATAAAGTTAAAAATCTTGGTGTTGTTTTCGACCAAGACATGTCATTTAAATCCCATATTAAACAGGTTTCCAGAGTTTCCTTTTTTCACCTCCGGAATATCGCCAAAATTAGAAACATTCTGTCCAGGAGTGATGCTGAAAAACTAGTCCATGCATTTGTTACTTCAAGGCTGGACTATTGTAATTCTTTACTATCAGGAAGTCCACAAAATGCAGTTCGAAGTCTTCAGCTGATTCAAAATGCTGCGGCAAGAGTTCTGATGAAAATCAACAAGAGGGATCATATTTCTCCAATTTTAGCTTCCCTTCATTGGCTTCCTGTTAAATCAAGAATAGAATTTAAAATTCTCCTTCTAACGTATAAAGCCCTTAATAATCAAGCTCCACCATATATCAGAGCTCTGATTACCCCGTATGTTCCTAACAGAGCACTTCGCTCTCAGACTGCAGGTCTGCTGCTGGTTCCTAGAGTCTCTAAAAGTAGAATGGGAGGCAGATCCTTTAGCTATCAGGCTCCTCTCCTGTGGAACCAACTCCCAGTTTTGGTCCGTGAGGCAGACACCCTATCTATTTTTAAGACTAATGTTAAAACTTTCCTTTTTGACAAAGCTTATAGTTAGAGTGGCTCATACCCTGAGCTATCTCTATAGTTGTGCTGTGATAGGCCTAGGCTGCTGGAGGACATCAGGGTCTAATTTTCTCACTCTACTGATTTCTACTGTTCTTCAGTCTACTGTTCTCCAGTTTTGCATTGTATTACATTGAAATGACTGTCGTCATTTCAGCTTTTAACTTTTTGCTCTCTCTCTTTTTCTTCATAGTAGGTACACCTGGTCTGGCGTTCTGTTAACTGTGACATCATCCAGAGAAGACGGCTCACCCGCTACTACCATCTAATGTAGAACAGATTACTAGATCAATGTGTGCTTCTGTGCTTGTTTGTCTGTCTTGTTGTGTCTCTGTTCTGTCTTCTGTAACCCCAGTCGGTCGAGGCAGATGACCGTTCATACTGAGCCCGGTTCTGCCGGAGGTTTTTCCTTCCCGTTAATGGGTGGTTTTTCTTCCCACTGTCGCTTCATGCTTGCTCAGTATGAGGGATTGCAGCAAAGCCATGTACAATGCAGACGACTCTCCCTGTGGCTCTACGGTTCCCCAGGAGTGACTGCTGCTTGTCGGGACTTTGATGCAATCAACTGGTTTCCTTATATAGGACATTTTTGACCAATCTGTATAATCTGACCCAATCTGTATAATATGATTGAACTTGACTTTGTAAAGTGCCTTGAGATGACATGTTTCATGATTTGGCGCTATATAAATAAAATTGAATTGAATTGAATTGAAACACCTTAATAAGGGCGGTCTCTGTACTGTGGTGAGCACGGAAGCCAGACTGAAATACGTCAAAGCGGCTGGTCGTTGTTAAGAATAGGTTTAATTGTTGAAATACAGCTTTTTCAATAATCTTACTGATAAAGGGGAGGTTTGAGATGGGCCTGTAGTTCTGGAGGAAAAGTTTGTCTAAGTTGTTCTTTTTCAGCAGTGGTTTGATAATTGCTGTTTTTAGGGACTGGGGGAAAACACCTGACAGAAGGGACGTGTTTATTATCTGAGTCAACTCAGCAGCTATGACAGGTAAAACTTTTTTAAAGAAAGCTGTGGGTAGAACATCAAGGCAGCAGGAGGAGGAACTTAGCTGCTGAATGATCTCCTCTAAGCTTTTGTGGTTTATTTGGCTGAATTGGACATTTTGTCAGAAATAGTTCCAGCTGAATACAGCATTGGTTCTGGTGTTGATATGGATGTACAAAGTGATCCTCTAATTTTTAGGATTTTCTCAGTAAAGAAGTTAGCAAATTCATTGCAGGCCCTGGTGGAGTGGAGTTCAGAAGCCACGGACACAGGAGGATTTGTTAGCCTGTCAACTGTGGAAAATAAGACACGAGCATTATTAATGTTTTTCTTGATGATCTTTGAGAAGAAAGATTCTCTTGCATTTTTCAGTTGTAAGTTATATCTGTAAAGTCTCTCTTTATAGATGTCATAGTGAACCTGGAGTCTGTTCTTTCTCCACCTGCGTTCAGCTTTCCGACATTCCCTTTTTTCACCTCTAACTGCTGGAGCATTTCTCCAAGGAGATTTTTTCTTCCCGGAAACAACTTTCACTTTAACTGGAGCAATGCAGTCAATGATTTCTGAGACTTTAGACTGAAAGTTATCTACTAGCTCATCTACTGAGTTGCAGCCCAAGGTTGAAGCAGCAGAGTAAGCTTGAATAAAAGTTCCAGCGGCATTGTCCTTAAAGGTGCGTTTTCTTACGATGTCCCTTTGGCTAAATGAGTCACTGGTAATTATGCTTTCAAAGGTAACAGAAAAATTATCAGATAGGGCAACATCAGTTACATTGACCTTAGAAATCTTTAGACCTTTAGTGATGATTAAGTCCAATATGTGTCCCTGTTTGTGTGTTGGCTGTTTAACATGCTGAGTTAAATTAAAGTTTCTAAGTGTGTCACACAGTTCTTTTGCACTTCTGTCTTCAGGGTTGTCAACGTGAAAGTTGAAGTCTCCCACAATAATTATACAGTCATAATCAACACATATCACAGACAGGTCACTAAAATCCTTAAAAAAGTTTGATGTGGACTTAGGAGGCCTGTAAACATTCAGAAACATAGTTCGTACCGGGCCCTTTACCTGGAGAGCCAAATGTTCAAAAGAGTCGAATTTTCCAAAAAACACATTTTTACACTTTAGTGAATCATTAAACAATGTTGCTACTCCTCCACCTTTCCTTTGCTGTCTGCTCTCACAAAGAAAATTGTAGTTTGGAGGTGTCGACTCCATCAGAATGGCTGCTTCACTAAATTCATGTAACCATGTTTCTGTTAAAAATAGTACATCAAGATTATTGTCAATAATGAAGTCATTAATTAACAGGGATTTTCCTGACAGAGATCTGATATTTAATAAACCCAGTTTATATGACTTAGTGGTTGATGATGTCTCTGTGACAGGTTGCATCTGACAGTTTATGACTTTTAAGTATTTGTTCCTGTTTATCCTTTTGTTTTTCTTATTTCTGCCACGTATCATCACAGATATTCCATAATCTCGCTGCATCTGAGACTGGAAACCTCCCAGTAGCAGAGACAACAGGTTAGTGATCAGCTGGTGGTGTTGGGCAAGAATGAGGGAGGCTGGATCACTAACCTGGCAGTGGGACTCCGAAGGATGGGGTTTAACTTCGGGCCGGAGTTCCAGGGCTGAAGCGGTAGAGCGACTACAGGCGGGCATACAATCTGTTCAGGGAAATCCAGGGGCATTATCCAGAGGGGTCCGGGTCCGATCACAGAGAGGCAGTTATCCAGCGGCAGCACAGAGAGGGGAATCCGAAAGGCAAGGTCCAGGTCCAGTCCAGGTTTGGAAACAAACAGGCTCAGAATAATCACAGAGAACAGGCTGGCTTGGTAACGGAGGGCGGAATCAGGTCGGACACAGACAGGCAGAATATGGAAACACTGGAATGCCCGTACGGGTGGCTTGAGACAATCTGGCACTGGCTTCTGATCTGCATGGGGATTATAAGGAGGTGAAAACAGGTGAAACCGATGAGGACTAATTGCAGCCAGGGTGGAGAATGTGATATACAGAGGAAAAGATCAGAGCCAGTGCCGAGATCATCACAGGATATGTCTGCCTTTTATAAAGGCTGACTGAACCTCATCAACTTGGCCAGTACATTTTTGTACAAGTGCTACGATCTTGTAGTCATTGCACAGAAGAGTTATAGGTCTCCAGTTATTTAGGTTCAATAAGTCCTTATTAGGTTTGGGTAGTAAAGTTATCAGCCCAGTTTTCATTAACCCCATTTACACTACCCTTGTTAAACAGAGCCGAGCCGAGACCAGTCCGAGCTTGGATCAGTTAACCAAGCCGAGGCGACCGTTTACACACCACACTATCCCGGTTCCCTGGTTGCTCCTCACCTCCTAGTGATGATCTGCGGTACTGCTGCTCTCTGGGATTGAAGGCGGGACCAAATCAAAATGGCGGCGCCCGTAACATTCAGGATGTTATGGTTGGACAGAGTCGGCTTTTGGGACGTGGATAAGACAAACGAACATCTAATAAGGATTTACAGACACAGGAAACAATGACAGATGCTGAGGTTCATCACACTGCTAAGCAGAATCATCACTGGTATGGACGAATTCATCTTTTATTATTGCCAAGATTGAATCCAGGTTGTCTTAATAACAGAAATCACTGCCCAAGGAATGATTAGTTCTAGAATATTTGTACTGAATCACAACAAGGTAAAGTAAGGCCAAAGGAACTTTAGTTAAACTACTCTTGGCTCTTACTCTGTTTCTGTCTTTTTCCAAAGTTCTGTTTATAAGACTTCCTAGAAATGGAAGAGCACACACACCATTTCACACACACACCCCTCCAACTAGGGAGGGAGGGCTTTTGGTCCAGAGCAGCGCCTGTACACAGTAAGATGTCATGTTCCCATCTACGTCATACTGTATCCCTATAAAGGCTGAAAGGTACCCCATATTGTTGGGATTGTTGGGACTGCTGTGAAATGAAGATGATTGTAAGTCCAGAATAAACGAATCCCCCTGCTGGTCACTGAAGAGAAGCTGTGGTGTCTGGTCTCGTCTGTCTGTTTTTTAAGGTTAAACCCTCTCCCACATAATTGGCGCCCAACGTGGGGCAAAACAAGGGAGAGGAAAAAAGGCTTTCCACAGCACCTACCTCCAGTGGCAAAACGGGCCCATTGAGAAACAGAAAAGAGGAGGTAAGTTAAGCATACCTCTCTCTTTATTTTATTTATTTTTTATTTTTTTTTTTTAACATAAGATTTGCCACACAGAGGTTCTGCTTTGGAAAGAATGTATTGATTTTAAAGGCGAGACAAGTGAGGCATTGCTGCTTCTTTTTGTGACCACCAGTTGTAATTTTCCGCGGAAAATGGATTGTCATAAAATACGAAAAGATGAGGAACGTGGATTCCAACACAATTGACAAACTCGACAATCTTAATGAAGTGACATGTGACTCCCAGCCGCTTTAATCGTACGTCTCGTTAGAAAACGCTAGTATGACGACGAATAGAAAATGGATCGGACCATGACGGTTTAAGCTGAAGTTTTCTAATATATATAACTTTTTAGAATCAAAAAATCATCGTGAGGGTGATTTTAGAAACATGGGCTGGTCGGAGTCTTAAGAGGTGAAGCCTCTGAGTAAGCCGTTCTCTCTAGCTCGTACCCGTTTGTACGTGCGAGTATTTGAAAGATCGGGCCGAACTGAAGTTGTTTTGTGAAGCTGAGATCTCCGGTTTAGGCTTTGAGGTGAGAAGAAACCTCCGATTAAATTTGAAATAGTAGGCCTGTTTTGACTTGTTACTCCCAGCCGCTTTAATCGTACGTCTCGTTAGAAAACGCTAGTATGACGACGAATAGAAGATGAATCGGACCATAACGGTTTAAGCTGAAGTCTTCTAATATATATATCTTTTTAGAATAAAGAAATCATTGTAAAAGGTTGGTTTCATAAATGTCCGGCTGGTCGGAGTATTAAGAGGTAGAGCCTCTTTGAGAAGTGAAGCGTGAAGCGCTGTACATGGCCGATTGGAGGTTCGACTTGCGAGTGACTCCAATGAGATGTGGCCTTAGTGAACTGCAGTTGTTTTGTGAAGCTGAGATCTCTGGTTTAGGCTTTGAGGTGAGAAAAACCTCCGGTTAAATTTTGAAATAGTAGGCCTGTTTGGTGCATGCAGATTTTTTTTTTTTTTTTTTTTTTTTCGGGCGAGGCCCTAGTTGTAAGCGCTTGTAAAAGAGAAATGAGGTTTCTCTTGGATCATCAGTGTGTCTTAAAGAGTTAACTGCAGTCTGGGTTGTTTGAGTACTCTGGTTTAGGTAACGAGGTGAAAACCTCCTATTAAATTTGAATGCCTGTTCTAAAGCACGTGCAGTATGAACTTTTTTTTACTCTTGTTTTTCCCCTTGTATTATGGGTCCGTTAAAATTACAAGCCAAAATTCACTGTGCGCACACATATAAAATAAGAGAATTCGAAATCTGGACCATCAGTAAAGCCACTAGTTTCCCAAAGAAGTGAGATGAGAGAAATGATTCAGAAATGAGCGATCAGGAGAGAGTTTGAGATGCGTGTGCATGAGACGTCTATTTGTGAGTCTATATGAGAGCTCTGTTTGACAAAAAAAAAGCATGTATGGAACTGAGTTTGTTTGCTGTATATTTGTTGTTCTCTTAAAAGTCGCATTGTCTGAATTAAGGGTAAAGTTTGTCATATTTGATGAGGAAAAGTGCATGAAAACTTATTTTTCTGTAAGGAGATATTGCTGGACCAGGGTGGGTGTATTTGTTGAGCTGCAGTATTGACCCTCCCCCCCCCCCCCTTGTGGAGGCCCCAGCGACTTTGTCCCCCCACTTCGTCAGTGAGAGCCTGCTTTCGCTCTGCTCTCCCCCGGCCAAAGAAGAAAAAAAACTTAAGGGTAGAGTTTGAATTGGAAGAGTATCTTAAAAAAAAAAAACTATAACCCCTTGGTACCTCCTTGGCAACCCTTCTCGTTTGCCAACTTAAACTCACTCTGTTCAAAGAACATTAACCCATTAATAACCCTACTGTCGACATTTGGGTTTACTAGATCGATCCATGATTTTGAGTTTGAGTTGGGGCCTACTTAGAATGGATGTTTAATTGGACGTGTGATGTGATGTATGGGGTTATTTGAATGTGTGGAATGCATGTGATAAGGTATTAACATTGCATGTTTGGCTTTAAGCATTAACAGTTGCTTCAATCGTAATGCAGAGCAAACTCGCTGTGTAAAAGCAGACACACACACACACGCGCATGCTTTTAAATAACTGCTGACAAGCAACTAGAAACGCAAAACTATTTATAGCAATTAATAGAATAAATGCCGGCAAGATTATCTATAACATACAAAAGTTTGTGTTTGTGTAAATGTTGTCTAATTGTTGTGTACGTCTGTCTCTAAGTGTTGTTTAGGGGTATTTTGTGCAAATGTTTAATCTATGTGTGAAGGCGGTTTACTGACAGTTGTCTGACGTTTGTCTGTGCTATCGCAGTATGTTTTAATAATGATGTTGACAAGCATTATTAACGTAATGAAATAGTGGATCAACGAGAATTTATTATTGTAAACAAGGGTCATAAGTTTTAGCTGTCCACAATGCCTGATGTCTCAGTATTCACAAAAGTCCGGACTGAAGTGAATGTTGGCGAATTGCCTTGAGATTATGCATTGGATTGCACTAAATTCTTAGGAATACTGGGGTGTCAGTCAGGCTGGAACTCAATTGTGAGGTTGATTAAAAGAAATCATCATCCATAAGCATTCGTCAGTATCAGGAGTATTAGAGAGAAAAACCATGAATGATGTCTGTGTATTATGTGATAATGATGTCTTAAGGACTAGGATCATTAGACTATTGGTATATTTACGGTAACATATACTTGAGTTAATGGTTTAGATAATTAAAGTGTAAATATTACTGAACTTTGCGGTTATGCAAAAACTTTGGAAGTGGTTGTGCCTCTCCACTCCTAAATTCCATAATTGACAAAATGCCAGGAGCTGCAGAGCTCTGAGAGCCGACAGCAGAGAGGAGGAGAGAGCAGCAGAAGGGGGGCTGAGACTCCCAATTGCACATGGGCGACCATAGAAAAAACAGGGCCCCAACATATTTGACGTCTATCGAATCACTATGAGTCAATAAACCATGAAATTTTAAGAATATGGGAGATCTGGATAATTAACAACAACTTAAACAAGGAAACTGAAAAGGAGGCTTGTGATCAAAAGTTAGTTAGTTAAAATTAGTTCTCTTTTGGTTGGTTCACCATTGGGACTGATTATTAAAATACAAGTTTAATGTAAGCAACAGCTAAATATTGCAGCATTAGCAGTGATTAATAAGGTCTAAATTGAATAGAATTAGAGTTGTCAAAGAATAGGTTGTGATAATTGTCATCCTTACTAAAAATAATAAAATAAAATAACTTAGAGTGAGAAGTAAGATGGTGATTTAATTATTTTGCCATTGGGAAACCTCTGTGAATTTATGTGATAACATCCAAAATTATAAAATGACTTCAGAAAATTGGTTAATTTCGTTGCAGGGAAAGTAATGAACAAAATAGAACATAAGAGAACTTAAGGAATCAACTCATTAATCTCTAAATGGTGGATCTGATGAAAAGGGTTGCACATACTGAAATGGCACTGAAGGAGAAATGCCCAATGCTGACTGGTGGCATAACCTGAGGTTTGTCAACACGGAGAACCAGAACAAAATCTTCCTCGGTGGGAATCCAGCATGGATTCCAGAGCGCTGGCTCAGTGCCTGCTCAGACCTGGAGCAGCGAAGGACGCTCAGGCCGTCAGGAAACACGGCTGAGCAAAGGAAGCGGTCTCCACATCCGTTGACAATGACCAGGAAAGAGAGCTGCAGCACACTGATATTTGTGAAAACCCAGCGACTGAAGGTCCACCACAAGAATTAGCACAATGCAATCAATTCAATTAATTCTGAAAGTAAAGTAAAACAAATAAGGAGAATGGCAACTAGTTACTATAAAGTAACAAAATTACATAAGTGGCTAAAATTAAATTGTCCAGTGTAAATATTAACAGAAAATTCCCCTTCCTCAGTAAAGTTAACACTTTATTTTATTTCTTTGAAGGTAAACCAGCAGAGTGTTGAATAATAAAGACGATGGGTTCTCCTATGACAAAGTAATTAATTACCTCATGTACTGTTAATTCGGAAATAGGCACTTTTAAGAAGAGGATAGCAGGTTTTGAGCATTACAGAAAAATTAAGTATTCAACACTAGAGTGTCACGTTATGATTAAATGACACGAGTTGATTGGGAAAGCAATAACGTATGTATTTGAAAATAGAATTATTCTGCAAGAAAAAGATTAGAGTCATAAAGTAAAAGAATTTGGTTTGAAGAAATTTCAGAAATAGTATTGAACCCTAAGAACTAAGTACTTTTATTTATTTCCTTTAAACTTAGACAAGAAGGACTTGTTATTATTGCTGGCTTCTCTTTGCCATTATACTAATATTCTTAAAGTGGTTTGGAACAAATTCAGCGAAGAAACACAAATCACAAGCCTCTGCTCAGTTCAGTGAGTATTTTATTTCAGTAATTAAAACCTTGGGTAAAAGTGAATCAATCTGTGACAGCAACCCGTTTTTTGGTATAACTATAAAAATCCTAATGTGAAAGGATACATGGTGTATTTGTAAATGCTTCATTTGAAAATTGAGTTTCTCACCAGGTAAACAGACTCAGCCAAAATAAAAAAGAGTAAATCACCGGATTTAATAGAGTAATGACAGGACCAGGTTTTGATTGCATGCTTGGCATTAACAACTCAGTCCTGATTGAGAGCACTAACTGTTCTGTCTTCAGTCCTGTTTTTCAGAAATTGAGATTCTGTCCGGTTCTGGCCACCCTTTTTCTGATGGAAGACACATCAAAAAGACGAGAAGAACAGCTGTAAAGTGAGCATGGAGGGACGGTATGATAAATTATAAAGTGAAAATCAGACTTATGTCAACCTCTGATTTAAGCAATCAAATTTTGAAGTAACTTATATAGATCTCTCTGGCAAAACGTTGTCAAAAGGTTAGTGTAATAATTGTTCGCGTAAACATATTATTTAAGGTCACATGGATGCTTGTGATCATTCCGGTAGGACATGGAAAGCTAATATTATAACTTAAATCTAGGTATTACCTTTGATGAAAGTAGGTTTCCAGGCAATAACTTAGGAAAAAAGGAAACTTAACTATTATTAAAAAGAAATGTGAATAACTACTGTTATACGAACAAGACGTGGAAGATTATTTAGCTATTTCTGGGAACAGTTCCACAAACGTTGATCAACAGATAACTTTATCTTAACAGTTGACCTCTGTTGGTAAACACAGGGTGTCATGTTCTGGACTTTTGCTCCCTTTGCCCCGCTGCCGAGGACACACAGACCTTAGATGTTTTCCCAACTTCTGTACAGATATTTCCTAATCTCGGCAAAGAAAACTGAAAATAAACAATGTTAAACTAGTTATTGAGTAGTAAATTGGGTTACATTGCTGAAACAAAATTTTAAGTATTTTAAATAAGGTTACTTTTTTTCTCGAAACTGTAATATTATCATTATTAAAAGAGAAGCAAACATTAGCCTGAATTATCTTAAACTTGGAAGAGACCTGAAGTTTCAATGTGATGTTCCTATTAACTCTGCCATAATTCTACTTAAAAGGAAAATAAAAATGTAGGCACTTCTCTATAAAAAGGATGAGAAAGAAAAAGACGAGTTATACGCTACTTCATAAAGAATGTGTAAGCAGGAAACGACAAGAGAAGGTAAACTTATTAAACTTATTAAATCTGGCAATGGTACGCAACTCTCATTGCACAATTATCCAAACAGTTGGACAAACAACAAACTACTATTTGGAAAGGAAAAAAAAAAAAAATTTCACTAATGGTGCACATGCTGACTTATAAAGTATTTATGGTTGCAAAAAGCAAATTATCTTGCAGAAAATATGAAAGTTCCAGAGATTTACAACAGGCAAATTGAACAGGATAAGTATACGCAGAACAAAACATATTTGATTAATCTTGGAATTGCAAAAAAGGATAATGACAAAAGGTTTATGTGTAAGTTATATTTTAGTACTGTGAATGGAATTATAAACAATTCTAACTATATTACCTGAGTTAGTAAAAGAGGAAAAACTGGTGATGAAGTTCCACACCATTTATGGAGAAATAGTGCAGATATTACATATATGGAAAGTAATTGCACCCCACGGTCCTGCTGCAGTCTGCGTCTGCCCTGTCTCTGAATTTAGTTATCCCATAGCAGCCGACAGTTAGAAAAACATTGACAGTTTATCCTACTATATGAGAAACGCTGCGTAAAACTATTCATTAAGTGACTATTTGATTAACATTTATCTCTTGTTTGTTCACTTTTAAGCTTTTATAGACAAGTAGTCGTTACAAATACCTTAAGATGGAGATGAAGAGTTGTTCATTTACGAGTTTGGAAAGAAGTTTGGTAAACATTAGTGAGGTCGGACTGACCTCAGAGTAAAGAGAGCAATAGCATTGTTTAACTGTAGTGTTCCAAAGATAAGTCAAGTAGCGGAATTAATCGGTCTTTGTTTTTGTGCTTTTGAGCCAAAACGTTTACCAGGAGTGAAGACCGGGCTGCCAACAGCTGGAGACATCTGGAGACTATATGGCTGCTTAGTTACTGTTACACAAAGACTTTAACACATACGAGGACCACTTAGGAATAAAGTGACAAAAACATGAGTTAAGCATTCAATAAAGCGGCATACTGGTTATTAGTGTCTAATTTGGAGATGAGAAAAGAAGCGGCAGATGGGAAGGACGAGACCAATACAGACCATAAAAACTCAGACCTATGTAAAATCATGACAACTAAAACAGGTTAGAATGTGAGGGTTTTTGAGAAAGCTGGAGTAAATGTACTAATTCTTGAATATTCTTGTCAACCGCTCGCACATTAATGAGTCAATGGCTGAGAAGGACGAGCTCACCAAGGAATAAAGGAGTTGATGTTTATATTGAAACTCATCGCTCTGTTTAAATAGGGAAATGTTCAGTTCAGAATGTTCCAGGCTTTAAAGAGCCATTACGTGTTCACAATATCTGAAGTCCTACATCTGGAAACACTTTTAAGTTACAAATTCAGGAATGGTGATTTCTATGAGGGTTGTAGCCACATCAAATCTAGTCTGAATGATTAGCACAAGATCAGGTTCAAAGTAAAATTATTGTATTAAAGTCAAAGTAGGTTTAGAAGCTGATGATGCAGGATCAGTATAACAAACTATAAAAGGGAAAACCTTTTGTAAAGTGCAGGTAAGAGTAGAGAGAAGACAGGGTCTTCTGCTTCTAAATCAATGATAGCGTTTAGACAGAAAACATTAAATTTTTAGATGTTTGAAGCACCGACAATAAATTACTACATACGGCATTTAAAAGGTAAATAGGCAACATGTATATTTTATTAGAGGAAAGTAAAAATCAAGCGATTACAGTTACTCTGATGGACACCATGACCATAATATTGTGGTTAAGGACATAAGGGGGGTGTTTAGAAGTTATTGGCATACTTGCTTAAAGACTAGTGGGAGTACATTAATTAACACTAAATAAGAAGTTAAACTCAACGTGGAAGTAAATACTATTTAGTGGTTTAAACTAAACATTATTGAATGAATCTGAGCAGTCGGTTACATTTTTGGATTAGGATTGCAGTGCAGTACAGAGTAATGAATAATTGAAACTTTTTTTTTTTTTCTAAATTCCTGAACAACAGAGAATAGAAACATATCACTTAGTTTTACTTAGTTCTGGAAGGATAAGGGGCCTTACCTTCTAACACTTCTTCTTCTTCTTCTTTTCTTCTACTTTTGCTTCTTTATCTTGCATGAAAACCCTGGTCACTAAATTTTAATCGTAAAGATGGATATTTCTGTTAGAGATATCTTTCAGGAGCAGACGGAAAGCAGATTTGCACAGGAGAATGGCTGAATCTGGGTACTGGCGGAGTAAGCCCTGTGCACATATCCTTTCTAAATTGTGAATTTTGATGACTGATTTTGTGACAAATGAGGACATTGTTAAACCTTTTGTTTGATAAATATGTCACTATTTTGCCGTTGATGTGGACTTTAAGTTCAAAATGTGCTCATGTATTTTATTTTCTACTGTTCCTATGTCCTGGAGTGGAGCACGGTTCATGGAGGATGGGATGAATTGTCACCGAAGCGGACTTTCATGTATGGGCTGATAATATAATGAGAAAAGGTGATGTTATTAGAAAACAATTCGAACATTTTTTCAGTAAGAACATTGCTTTAGCTGCTACAGGTTGCATGTTCTGCTGTGGCTGAACATTCTACATTATTTTCAACCATTCTGTTCTCTATGTTCTTAATATTTTGTTTTTAATTGAGTCGGCATAGTTGTTGTTTTTGTTTTGATTTAAGCTTTCAGGTGAGCGATCTTGGAAGGTATTTAAGTTTGGAAGTTCAAGTCGAATACACACAAAAAGATCATGTTGCAGGATAAGTTAAGGTGTAATTACGTATAAACAGAGTGTTGTAATGTTATTAGTGAATTCTTACAACTTATACTCAGTACGAGTTGAGATGAAACTGAAAATGAAATCAGATGGACACTAAACATCAATGTTAAAGAAAATGTACATTAGCCCCACTGACATTTAAAGGATATCATCATGAGACTAGTGAAGACTCTGAGCTTGGAAACCATTGTAATATACGATACTGGTTAGTTTTTCCTGTCTCCTTAGGGCAACCCAGGGACGTAGAAGGGCGGGGTCCCTCTTTGTGTGCTGGACTAAGGGACTCAGAGGCATGATGTTTGCAACAGAGGGGGCCCTGCACCAGGACTGTGAGAAAGCAGTGCAATTTAATCAAAGGATCCCGGAGAGCGACATACCGTGTCAGCGACATGAGGACAAGAACTTTGCCACACTACGAAGCTGCCAATCCCATCAAATGTTACAAATTCTGATTTTATCTATGCTATGCTAAATCCCTGAAGTTTTTTTAATTTTGCTTAATATGTTTGTCTTCTTTCCTGTTATTTTTAAGATGTTTATGTCTTTTGACGACATTGTGAGTACCATGGCTGGGTTTCTGAGCCATGCTGGTCGGTCAGGTGGTCGGCTGGCGGACGCCCGTGGGGGAGGGGTCCATGCAACAGTTTTTACCCTGAATAAACACATAAATACCAGCGACAGGGATTTTTCGGTTGCATATGGTCAGAAATAACTGAACTATGGAAAAACAATGTACATTCGTATATATTTGAGTGCATGTTTTTATTTTATTCTACATTTACGACCATACATTACCAATTTTTCTTTGTTCTTTTTTCTGTTTGATAATCAAAGCAAGTATTTTTACCCTTTTATATTCCTCTATTACTCCACATTTACATTATTCCATTTTTCTTATAGTTCCCAGTGTGATTTTCCCTTGATATGGCTCATGTAAGTGAGCCAAGGGGGGATGTATGGACGAATTCATCTTTTATTATTGCCAAGATTGAATCCAGGTTGTCTTAATAACAGAAATCACTGCCCAAGGAATGATTAGTTCTAGAATATTTGTACTGAATCACAACAAGGTAAAGTAAGGCCAAAGGAACTTTAGTTAAACTACTCTTGGCTCTTACTCTGTTTCTGTCTTTTTCCAAAGTTCTGTTTATAAGACTTCCTAGAAATGGAAGAGCACACACACCATTTCACACACACACCCCTCCAACTAGGGAGGGAGGGCTTTTGGTCCAGAGCAGCGCCTGTACACAGTAAGATGTCATGTTCCCATCTACGTCATACTGTATCCCTATAAAGGCTGAAAGTTACCCCATATTGTTGGGATTGTTGGGACTGCTGTGAAATGAAGATGATTGTAAGTCCAGAATAAACGAATCCCCCTGCTGGTCACTGAAGAGAAGCTGTGGTGTCTGGTCTCGTCTGTCTGTTTTTTAAGGTTAAACCCTCTCCCACACTGGAAATCATGTGGCACAGTAAGGAAGCTAGTATTATTATGAATGTCTGAAATTTGTCTGAATGGAGTGTGAATCGGGACGTGCAGCCAGAAACGCCGGAAAAACTGCACTCTTTGTTATCAGATAACCGGGATAAAAAAAAAACAGTCCGAGACCTGCTCAGGAACTGGTCTGCATTTAGCGCAGTCCGGTTATGTCTGGCTTGGTTCAGTTCAGTCTGCTGACCATTTACACACGAGAGTTATCTCGGTTACCGAGCTCGGACTGGTCTCGGCTCGGTTAAAAAAGTGTAGTGTAAACGGCCTATAGTGGGTGATAAGCATCCTTTATCTATACATTCTATAAAAGCTTTATGCAACAGGTCTTTAATGTCATTCCAGAAGTGTTTATAAAATTCTGATGTTATGCCGTCTATTCCTAGTGAATTCCCATTTTTCATCTGTTTTAGTGCAGTTTCCATTTCTGATATAGTTAAGTCTTCATCTTATACTTTTTTTCTTCTTCATTTAGCATTTTTATGTTTGATTGTTTCAAGCAGTATGTCACAGTCTTCTTTTTGGAAGTTGGATTTATACAATTTGTTATAAAAGCCCCAGATTTCAAAGTTTATCTGTTTTTGGTTGACAATAATTATATAATTTTTCTTCAGTTTATTTATTCTTTTTTTGCTCTGCCTCTGTTTTTCGAATCCATATGATGTATTTTTTTCTCCAAGTTCTATCCCTCTTGCTTTTGATCTTATAAACGCTCCATTAGCTTTTTCCTTGTACATGTCATCTAATTTGACTTGAAGGGCGTTCAATTTAGCCTTTTCCTCAGTTTTTCCACATATCTCATTTATTTTAAAAATTATTTCTTTTTGTTTTCACAAAAAGAAAGAATTTTTAATTATCGCAAGCTGTTTGAGTTCAAATTTGGACCACTCCCATTTGTTCATGTGCAACATGTCAAGTCTATTTACGTTTTGAAAAAGAGTTTTAACTTGTCTACAGAATTTGTCATTAAGTAGTAAACTTTTGTTGCATTTCCAGGTATTTTCTGATGATTTGGATTGTTGAATTATTCTTAATGATAGTTCAATCATGCAGTGGTATGTTAGGGGGGATACGGAATATTTCACATTTTAAAACATATTTGGCTATCATCTGAGAAATTAACCAATAATCTAATCTTGAACGCAGATTGTTATCTGCAGAGTTAGTCCAAGTGTATTTTACAGATATGGGGTTTGAAATTCTCCAGTAATCCACTGTATGTGTTGATGTACATAGATTGGTCAAAATATCATCATATTCAGGATGCTGACCTCTATAAGGTTTACGATCAAGCCATGAATCAGGAGTTCCGTTGTAATCACCACCACCACTTTCCAGTCATTTATGAGCAAACTTAGATTTGCCATCAAGACCCTGTTAATTGTTCTATTGTTATAGCCATACGCACAAAGTAGAATATATTTTTCATCATGCATATCCACTACCATTATAAACCAATGTCCACCTGGATCACTTTTGTGTACAATTACCTTTCCTGGAAATTTATTAAAAAGCACCATCACTCCAGCAGAGTGAGAAGTTCCATGAGAGAAAAGTATTTCATCTCCCCATTGCTGTTTCCAAATTTTTTCATGTGTTACCTCTGAGTAAGTGTGTCTCTTGTAGAAAAAAACTATTTGCCTGTTGTTCCTTACGAAATAAAAAGAAAGCCTTGCGCTTTACAACATTTTTTAAACCTCTAACATTTATAGAAACAAAATATACAGACATAACGTTGAAAACTCCTGAAATACGCCTTTTTTAACCTTACTAGACGCAGGAATATTTAGAAAGTCCTAAATTGGAAACATCAAACCAACCTCAACAATTTTTTAACTCCACTGTTTTATACGGTTTAACTTTAAGTATATCATCTTTGAATGCAATAAACACAAAAAAATAGGGCTATGGCAGCCTTCAATTTTTCTTGCAGAATACAGGTACAGGTACATTGCGTTGCCTTTTACCTGTACATGTGTAATGACTATAAAGTTGAATCTAATCTAATGTAATCTAGAATCTAACATTTACTTTGAAAATAATAAGTATCTTCTTTTGATCTGTTGAGTAGGACAAGATGTTGTTATCCCAATAGATACCTAAGGCACCGACGAGACACTGTGGCCATCAAGTGGGTGATGGCATCCCTTGGGTTCTCAAGTGGGCGCCCTCCTTCTTGAATCCCCTGCAGCCTGCTTCCACCGGGCGTACCTTCACGTTCCATCCTTGTTATTGGGCTTCTGCTGCAAGATTGGTGTATCTCAGCTTCTTCCACTCAAAGGCTTCCTCTATGGCACCCTCCCAGGGTACCGTGAGCTCAATGATGTACACCAGCTTGAGTGAGGAAGACCACAGAGCGAGGTCTGGACGCAGGTTGGTGGATGCAATTTCCGGTGGAAAGTACAGCTTTTTATCCAGGTCTGCCAGCATTTTCCAGTCCTGTGCTCTGCCCAGTTGCCCAATGTCAGCACTACTGGTGATGGTGAAGCTGGCTTGACCCTCTCGAACAAAAAGTGTTGGCTGCCGGTGGGATGGAGACGGGGGGAGCACATTTGCACTCATCCGCTGGCATTCCAGCACTGCTGCAAGACTTCTGAGCACCTTGTTGTGTCGCCAGGTGTAGCGACCTTGGGTAAGGCTGGTCTTGCATCCCACTAAGATGTGCTGGGCTTGGGCACAAGGAGCATGTGGGGTCGTCGCCATACCATTGGCTTAGGTTTGCAGATGACGGTAAAACATCATAAGCAGCTCTGATGGCAAAGCTTGCCCTGAATGCCTCCATCTCCCATAGATCTTTCCAGGAGAGCTTTCTTTTCTCAACTCCTTCCCATTCCATCCACTGCCCTTGCTTCGCCTGTGCCATGGCTTTTGTGCGCCTTGCTGCTTCCTCTTCCCGTCGTACCTCTTGGACCACCAGCTTGCGCTTCTGAGCTGGATTGGCCTTGCTCCAAGTTGGTCTGCGAGTGCCAAGGCCAAGACCACTCCTCCACTCATGTCCCACGATGTGCCGGTGTCGGAGTGATTCCTTTGCCTGCTCTGTAGCAGCTAGCGGGGTCCACTTCCCAGTGGCCATGATGGGTGCTGCTTGGGACACAAGTGGGTCCCTGGAGTCTTGGAGCGTCATATTCAGTCTAACCTTGGCACACTTGTACTCCTCTGCCAGGCTAGTGATGGGAAGTTCCAGCATT
Source organism: Fundulus heteroclitus (assembly GCF_011125445.2). Lineage (NCBI taxonomy): Eukaryota > Metazoa > Chordata > Actinopteri > Cyprinodontiformes > Fundulidae > Fundulus > Fundulus heteroclitus. The sequence goes on from NW_023396477.1 coordinate 160,575, forward strand.
CCTCTGCCATAAAGCCCAATGCTACTAAGGCACCTGGGAAGGCCAAGCCACTTCCTGGCATAAGCGTTGACCAGCCTCTCCAGTTTTTCCACCTTTGAGAGTGGAACCTCATAAAGGGTTAAAATGATATCTTTACTGAAAAACAATAATCCACACCTTTTAAAGCATATTAAAAAGCATTTTTCGTTTCATGTTACCTGAGACAAAGGCACTTGCTTTTCATTTTTTTATTTTTTTCTGTCCACTTATCAGGGCTCGACTCGTTTGGCATCGATGATGGCATATCCCTCCTTCAGGAAAGCCTTTCCCCCGTTTCGTCTGGCCTCTTCCACTTTCGGTCACAGCTTAGCTCTGGCCTCTCGATCCTCTTTAGAGAAGTCCTCCCTGAAGTGGATGTTTAGTTCTTTGCAGAATCTTGCATCTTTAGATTTTTTCCAGATTTCATTTCTGGCTGTCCACGTTGCAAACTGAACGATGATAGGTCTCGGCATTTTGTTGTACGCTGCGTCATTTTTCTTGCCAAGCTGTGTCGACCAATTCCTGTATTTTGTCCACTGCCACTGAATTCACCCTGATCAGGATCCCGACTACAGCCTCTTTTACATCCTTGTTGTCATTTTCCGGTCCAGTAGCCTCAGGTCCCATCTCCTCTTGTATCTGGCATTTTCTTTACACATTTCCATCAGAGTGCTGTTTTCTTTCTTCAGAGCGGTTATTTGGTTTTGTAATTTTCCGATTTCCTCCTTATTTTCCTTAACCCCCTGTGTATTAGCCTCTATGCGTAGTTCAAAGCTCTTGTTGCTAATGTTAGCTTCTTCGTCACTTATTTTTCTTTTGGGGTCAGGCCTAGGGAGTGGTGTGTGTTCATTCAAAGGAGTTACCGCGCTCTCTTCCATGTCTTCCAACACTGTAAAGTCTTCTTCCTCACACACCTCTTTCAGTGCTCCCAAGCACGCCCGCTGACAGGGGGGGACAAACGGGTCAATTGTCCCGGGCCCAGGACAGAGGGGGGAAGGGGGGAAAGGGGGGGGGGGGGCAAAACCGACACTCTGACCATTAAAATACAGGCAGAAGTAATTTTTCAGAAAATATGTGTGTGAAAAATATTTAATATTAGAGTAAGTGTCATGATTTTCTATTGAACCCGAACACACCACAACAGAGTAAATTTAACAATTTATTGAAATAGTGGATTGTGGAGGATGGAACCAAGAGTCTGTACTGAGCTGAAGCAGGAGGATGGTGAAGGCGGGCACTGGCAAGCAGGTAGGAACCAGAGCACGGAGGCAGCAGAACCAGAAGCACAGCAGACAGGAGACTTGGAACCAGGCTTGACCAGCAGTATGACAGAATGGAGACTTGGAACCTGGTTAGACCAGCAGCATGGCAGAGTGGAGACTGTAACCAGAACCACAACAGGATTAACAGCACGACTGGTGAATACTTGCAGGACCGGAGAGAGAGCAGGACCAGAACCACAGCAGGTGGGCGGATATGAAAGGAACTCGGGCTGGACAAGAACAGGTGAGGTGAGCAGTTGTCAGCAGAAACCAACAGAACGAACCAACAGGGGAGGACTGAATGCAGGGAGCTAAAATAGGGAGGCTGACAGGTGTGCTGAGTGCTGGCTGATTAGTGACTGACAGGTGTAGATGATTACTGAGGTGGAGAGGGACTGAGGAATATGGAAGGTAAAAAGTGCCTAGAGTCTGTGCATGGTGCAGCAGACAGGCTGCATCATGACAGTAAGTAAATATATAGTTGAAGATATAGAGTGACTAAATATATAGTTAAAGCTGCTGCAGTCAGCAGGTGCGCCGACTGCAGCAGCTTCACCAAAGTCTCCTAATCTGTGTCACGGCACGTTGCTGCTCCCCCTCCCCTCTCGTACATGGCTCAACGGCGCCAGCCAATCATCACACAGGCTCAGCCTGGCCCGCCCACTCAGCTCTCTCTCACAAACAACCGCGCTGCTGCTCAGACTCGGAGAGAGAGAGACCACAGGAGTGGAAAAACATGAAGGGAAAGTAGCGCCGTTTGGCTCTATTTTAATACCGTAAATGAAATCAAGCTGTTTGTTTTGTAAAAAGCCGGTTAAATTCAGTGGAAACACAACAAATTTACATAAGCACGTGAAAAACCATGAGCAATAAAACGTCGAGCGACAGAAACGGAGAGAGGAGACGAAACTTCTGTCATTGCCCCGACAGACCCAGACCCACAGACTGACGTCACTGACTGAGGCGTTTCAGTCCTCCAGAGAACATCCAGGTAGAGTGGTCATCTTCAGCAGCAGTTCATTTTAACTTTCAAATTAGATATTATATATCATATGTTACTGGAGCCCACACAGAAAATGTAATTAAGACCTTGAAAGTACCCAGTACATATGTCCTATTAAAAAGTGTTTTTAAGATAACATTAGCTAATCCCTTATTTATCCCACGACAGGGAAATTTATAGGATTAAAGCAACAGGCAGGTGCACACAACACAGACAAAATTACATAAGGATTGAAAGATATAAGAGGTGGATTAGGAAAAAAACACTGAACATAACATTAATATTATTATTAATATTATTTAATTGTAATAATAAAATAAAAATCACAAAACCCAAAAGGTCAACAGTTTCATGATACATCAAGCTTGTTAGGGAGTGGCTAATATACAGCAGGTCAAAAAAGGCCATATTTTGGCTGCAGTGCTTGCTGTTCTCTTATGAAGAAAAGATCAACTAGTGTACTAAATTCAGTAGATGGGTTGAAAATATCCAGGATAAAATACAGAGATTTCCTGGGCATGAAATATGCAGATAAGTTGACTTTTTTGGTGTGTGTGTGTGTGTGTGTGTGTGTGTGTGTGTGTGTGTGTGTGTGTGTGTGTGTGGTGTGGTGTGGTGTGGTGTGGTGGCGGCAGGTGTAGAGGGGGGTGGGGGCCCTAGCAACGCTGTCAGCTGGCCTGCTCCCAAGTTGTAACCATGGGCTCTTAGACAACTTAGACTTAGACTTAAACAACTTTATTTGTCATTTTGTATGCACAGAGTGCGTACAGAACGAAATTTCGTTGCATACAGCTTGTAAATTGTAGTAAAATTAAATTACAGTATAATGTGCAGCAATGATTTAAAAGTAATACAATTGAAATGTAAACAGTGCAGGGGAAAGTCACAGTGTACAGGTATTTTTAAAAACCATTTGTATGTACAGAATTTGATTGTGCAAAGGGCATTAGTGCAACAAATGGTGCACAGGATACTAGCTTGTTTTTTCCTAGCTTTCTCCATGCCCCAGGTCAGTGTCTTCTTTTTTTCTTCTTTTATTTGCAGCTGGAGTCTTGAAAGCTTACTTATAGTTTGGTAAAGGTCTTAATGTTTATTTGGGTTAGTATTACATTCTAGAATGATACTTTTTAGGACAAAATTAACTTTTTCTTTCAGACCCTGCTAAAAGTGCAGCTGCTCATTCCGCAATCTTGATTCCCCCGATCCATCTAGCTACTCCCTACTTTCACAAAATCCCGTAGGATTTGGTTGCAACAACAAGCAGTTTTCTGGCTGTGTGAAAACATTTCAGTTAATTTTACAGTCAGTGGATGTACTAACACTATCAACTACTAGGAAATTAGAGGCTACAATATTTTACATGTATATATATATATATATATATATATATATATATATATATATATATATATATATATATATATGTTTTTGCATATTGTTATTTATATATTTATAAATGTTCTTTATATATATATATATGTAAATAAATAACATGCAAAATATTTCAGCACATGACTTTCTCAGTACTTGATAGTTTTAGTATATAACATAAGAGTATATGGCATTTGACATTTTAAAAGTCTTAAGCCCCCCCCTGAACATGAGAAAATCTGTACGTGCTGTAGAGCTTAAATTCCCTAGTTACTGGAGGAAAATAGGGAGTACCAATATGGCGGCTTGTGGCTTCACAGCGACGTGTATTATGTCAATGCGCAATCCAGTGAATAACTATAGATCAGTGGCTGTGACACAGACAGGAGCTTGGTGAATCTGTGTAGAAGTGGGGTACGCAATGTTGACAGAAAAAAAGGTGGGTATATGCCGTATACCCTCGTATACCCTGGACTACCCTGGTTGTATGTGTACAAAAGGAAAACAAACTCAAAGTCCTCCATCTTCATTATGTAACCCCTGGTTGTTTCTATTAAGAATTATATGTAATTTTGGGTTTCAGGTTCACAGTTTTGGACCTATTATCAGAATTGTAAGGTAACGCTCATGTAGCCCAGGACGGAACATCAACATTGACCACACTCACACACAACTTAAGTTCAAAAAATGTATTGTGAACAATGTGAACAATATCACAACAATATGAAGAAATAACAAAGTGCACGCAATATTAAATAAAATTAGGGAAAAAAATTATGAGCTCAGTTTATTCTTCGTTTAGTATCATTGGGGCCCTTTAATGTGTTTCACTGGTCCTACCACACCGCAGGTTTGGGAGGTTCGTTCAGTTCTTTATTCTTCTGTTCTGGCTCGCCATCTAGTTTTATGGATCCCGTCACTCCAACCAATGCTTGGAATCAGCCCGATGGCTATCCAGTGCTGGTATCCTCTTTATCGTGGACTACTGGTGTTGCCGATGCTTCTCTCTCAGCATCGAGAGTCACCAAGTCGTATCCTCTCAGAAAAAAAACCCTGACCTGTAGGACAGGCCACATTCATTCATTCATTCATTCAGTAAATTACAGTACTACAGGCCATAATTCCTTAATTAAAATAAATAACACAAATATGATATATATATATATATATCAATTTAAATGAATTAACGAAAATAGTTAATTCTCATTTCAGTCTTACTTCAACAGTGAAAATGAAATAAAATACTCAAATTACCCTTTCCTTCCATACAATACACTCTACTTTTGATACACGATATTCACACACAATAGCCTAGCAATTTGTCTAAATCCCCCCGACGTATTAGCAATTAGCTAATTCGTCAGCTCTGTTAGCTGAGTTCAATGCTAGTTCACCCTGGCTGCTACACTTAGGCCATGTCTCATTCCGCCTACTTCTACACTTCGAACACTTAGTTTTAAGTATATAGTGTAGATAACACAAAAAGTCAGTGCACTGAAGGTACCCGGATGACCCCCTAAAAACGGTCACAAAATGCAGTATGTAACGATGGACCCTACTCGCACTAAACGGACGCCATCTTGACTACAAAGCGGAAAGGGAGGGACTAGGGACGTCGGGAAGATGTTCCCATTTTGAAAATAATGGCGGACAATTCAGTCGAGACAGCCAGAGCTTTCTCGGCTTACATTTATATGACGCCGCAATCATATAAATGTAAGTAATGGTGGTAATACGAGGCATTGTACTCTCGTCTAATGCATCACTTACATGTCCCTCACTGACAGAAGCTGATATATGTTGCCGGCATATATTTTTGGCGGGCTGAAAATTCGCGTTCACATGTGTTGCGTTCGTCACGTCATCCCGTCATTTCCGGTAAGCGTTTTAACATAAGTGTTCCTTTTGGAACAATACTAACGATCAAAAGTGGGCACTACGGCAGTAAGTGGTCAGTGCACATCAGCAGTGCACTGACGAAAGTATTCGGAATGAGACAGACCCTAACAGCTAATGCATGTGGTATCAAATTAGCAGTTAGCGGCTAATTAGCGCTGACGTTAGCACACCTCTATTCGATGTTACATCGCTCAAACTGCACATTAAACTCACCGCCGAGTAGGCAACATCAAATGTGGATTCTGGAATTTGCTCACAATGTTTTTTCAAACATTTCTCTAAGTTTGTGTATCAACTTTTTTTATCCGAAGCAGAGAGCCCCTCGTGCACCCGGACGGTGTGTCCTCCTTCCAACTATCTCCCAGAGCGCTGTGCTCAGCCGCAATATTCCAACGCATCTCTCTCTCTCTATGTGCTGTACGGCGGAGTTAAAGGTATACTATGCAACCGGGGTTGATTTTCCAGCGAGGCTCCCCCCAGAGGGCGAAAGTAAAAGTGCACTGTCATAAAGATGCTCAGCTGTTCTGGTTTCTCCGTCAAGCCAGGCACGGTTGTTTTGAGCTTAGCAGACAGGCGAACACAACAAAAGGAAAAAAAAAAACGGCAGTACAAACAATGACTAACACAGTGAAAGTATGAACATCAAGCTTCCCGCAGCACTATTTTGGCGAGGCGGCTGCGGCGGCCGCAGCGGTAGCGTCTCCCCATCATTAAAAAAATAAAATAAAATAAATAAATAAATAATAATAATAAAAAAAATTTTATTTGACGTTAACACGCGGTTCTTTGTTGTTGCTTTCGCGCGTGCATATAGTGAATGGCAGAGCAAAAACACATGGAGTTCTCGCCGTAAAGCAAGACCAACTCTCGCGGTCTTGCACGAGACTTCTGAGCCTGTGAGTGCGGGCCTAGGGCTCCTGCAATTGCAAGTGCGGTATTTCCCCCACAGACCACCAGGGCGGCCGAGAAAACCTTTATTCGACCTGAAATGACGAATTTAATCATCCAAAACGGTATGGAACGCATTAATTAACTGAAAAATGTTGCATAGTAGGCCTTTAACCCCATAAATGCCAACTATCTCTGTCACACATTCATACAAACTAAACAACAGGCTTTTCTTCTAACAGCTTATGAAGCTTGGGCTACAATTATGTCCCCTTTGACACAATTTATTCTCTCATCGTCCATATTTTTTCAGATACACGCTTTTCAAAAACCTCTTGCAGGGTATCATAATTATTTGCCACAGTGCTCACAATGTGATATGTCAAATTCCATCTAGTAGGAGCATTTCTGAGCAGTTTTGCACACCCTACAGACTCAAGAAATTACATTCTCTTTGTAGACTTTGAACAAAAGTGGCAAACCCAGTGAGAGGTGCAAAAATACTCTTGACTGAGGCAAGCATTTAGCACCCTGAGACAACACTAGGTTCAGCCAGTGTGCATAACAATGCACAAATATAGCACTGGGGGCTATTTACTTAACCTTGCCTGCAGGCCATTGAGTGAAGAAGCCATGACTGCAGCCCCATCATAGGATTGAGACACTAGTGTTTCTCTGAACTTGTAGCTCTGCATATTGTGGCTTAAAACTTCAAACAAAGACTCTATAACAAAAACAAAAGCACTAGAGAATGGAAAGGAACTTTTGGACTTCGACTGGCACAAGGTCGTGGATAATCTGGCGAGGAATTAGCTGTGTAGTGCAGGGCACAGGTGAAGCAGGGAGGCAATCAGGAACCTTGGCTTAACATTTGATTCTGGTTTTACTTTAAATGCACATCAAGTCTTTGGTTTGTTCCTGTTTTTAACATTTAGGGATGTTGTCAAACAAGGCTCCATTGTGTCATGTCCTGAACTGCAAACAATTATTTACGCTTTAGTTTAAATATAATTGGACTATTCCAATGCTCTATACACGCCACAGCAATACTTTTCTTGAAACGGTATCAAGCTGCTCAAAATGCTGCTGTCAGGCTTCTGACAAAATCAAGTTTTCAAATAAGACTCAAACCTTGATGCAACTACACAGGCTTTCTTTTTCAGAAAGCAATTTAAAATTATACTAACTTGGACAGATCCTCATGGACAGGCTCCAGGTTATTTCAGAAGGCTTCCCTTGAAGGTCTCTGAGGTCCTGTGACCAATTCAATTCAATTCAATTCAATTCAATTTTATTTATATAGCGCCAAATCATGAAACATGTCATCTCAAGGCACTTTACAAAGTCAAGTTCAATCATATTATACAGATTGGGTCAGATTATACAGATTGGTCAAAAATGTCCTATATAAGGAAACCAGTTGATTGCATCAAAGTCCCGACAAGCAGCAGTCACTCCTGGGGAACCGTAGAGCCACAGGGAGAGTCGTCTGCATTGTACATGGCTTTGCTGCAATCCCTCATACTGAGCAAGCATGAAGCGACAGTGGGAAGAAAAACCACCCATTAACGGGAAGGAAAAACCTCCGGCAGAACCGGGCTCAGTATGAACGGTCATCTGCCTCGACCGACTGGGGTTACAGAAGACAGAACAGAGACACAACAAGACAGACAAACAAGCACAGAAGCACACATTGATCTAGTAATCTGTTCTACATTAGATGGTAGTAGCGGGTGAGCCGTCTTCTCTGGATGATGTCACAGTTAACAGAACGCCAGACCAGGTGTACCTACTATGAAGAAAAAGAGAGAGAGCAAAAAGTTAAAAGCTGAAATGACGACAGTCATTTCAATGTAATACAATGCAAAACTGGAGAACAGTAGACTGAAGAACAGTAGAAATCAGTAGAGTGAGAAAATTAGACCCTGATGTCCTCCAGCAGCCTAGGCCTATCACAGCACAACTATAGAGATAGCTCAGGGTATGAGCCACTCTAACTATAAGCTTTGTCAAAAAGGAAAGTTTTAACATTAGTCTTAAAAATAGATAGGGTGTCTGCCTCACGGACCAAAACTGGGAGTTGGTTCCACAGGAGAGGAGCCTGATAGCTAAAGGATCTGCCTCCCATTCTACTTTTAGAGACTCTAGGAACCAGCAGCAGACCTGCAGTCTGAGAGCGAAGTGCTCTGTTAGGAACATACGGGGTAATCAGAGCTCTGATATATGGTGGAGCTTGATTATTAAGGGCTTTATACGTTAGAAGGAGAATTTTAAATTCTATTCTTGATTTAACAGGAAGCCAATGAAGGGAAGCTAAAATTGGAGAAATATGATCCCTCTTGTTGATTTTCATCAGAACTCTTGCCGCAGCATTTTGAATCAGCTGAAGACTTCGAACTGCATTTTGTGGACTTCCTGATAGTAAAGAATTACAATAGTCCAGCCTTGAAGTAACAAATGCATGGACTAGTTTTTCAGCATCACTCCTGGACAGAATGTTTCTAATTTTGGCGATATTCCGGAGGTGAAAAAAGGAAACTCTGGAAACCTGTTTAATATGGGATTTAAATGACATGTCTTGGTCGAAAACAACACCAAGATTTTTAACTTTATTACCAGAGGCCAAGTTAATGCCATCCAGATTAAGGGATTGATTAAGAACTTTATTTTTTGAAGACTCTGGCCCAAAGATTACAACTTCTGTCTTGTCAGAATTTAAATGCAGGAAATTTAAAGTCATCCAGCTTTTGATGTCATCAAGACATGACTGCAGTCGAAGTAACTGATTGGATTCATCAGGATTTATGGATAAATATAGCTGAGTGTCATCAGCATAACAGTGGAAATTAATCCCATGCTGTCTGATAATTTTGCCAATCGGAAGCATATATATAGTAAATAGAATTGGTCCAAGGACTGAACCCTGTGGTACTCCACAAGTGACCCTAGAGTTTGAGGAAGATTTATTATTAACATGAACAAACTGGAATCTGTCCGACAGATAAGATTTAAACCAGCCTAATGCTTTTCCCTTAATCCCTACAGTATGCTCAAGTCTTTGTAGGAGAATATTGTGATCAACTGTATCAAATGCAGCACTGAGATCTAACAGGACAAGTATAGACACAAGTCCATTATCTGAGGCCATGAGAATATCATTAGTGACCTTCACCAGAGCTGTTTCAGTGCTATGATGAGCTCTGAAGCCTGACTGAAACTCCTCAAGTAGGTCATTACTTTGTAAATGTTCACATAGTTGATTAGCAACTACTTTCTCAAGAATTTTAGATAAGAAAAGAAGATTAGATATAGGTCTGTAATTTACTAACTCATCTTGATCAAGAGATGGTTTCTTAAGTAAAGGTTTAATAACAGCTACTTTAAAAGCCTGTGGTACATATCCATTTACCAAGGATACATTAATCATGTCTAAAATAGGACCACTGATCAGAGGGAATACCTCCTTAAACAACTTGGTTGGGATTGGGTCTAACATACAGGTAGAAGGTTTAGATGAAGCTAAAATTTTAGATAGCTCAGAAAGCTCTACTGCTTTTAAACAGTTCAGACACTGCGCAGGTTCTAAGGATTCCTCCAATGCTGCCTCACTTACTGAGGATGAGGTAATCATGTTTGGGAGGATGCCAATTATTTTATTTTTAATGGAATCAATTTTATTTATGAAGAATCCCATAAAATCATTACTGCTAAGAGCTAAGGGAATGGATGGATCAACAGAGCTGTGGCTCTGGGTAAGTTTGGCAACTGTACTAAAGAGAAATCTAGGATTATTCTTATTCTCCTCAATTAATGATGAAAAATATGCTGCTCTAGCTCTGCGAAGGGTCTTGTTATACAACAATAGACTGTTCTTCCAGATTAGGTAGGATTCCTCTTGGTGTGTAGAGCGCCATTTTCTCTCCAATTTCCTAACATTGTGCTTCAAGGAACGCAGCTCTGAATTAAACCAAGGAGCCAGCTTCCTGTGAATAATCACCTTCTTTTTCAAGGGAGCTACATTGTCTAATGCAGAACGCAATGACGAAGTCATACCGTTTACAAAGACATCTATTTGTGAATTGGAAGAAACAACATTGCTGCTATCTGCAGGGCATTTCTGCAATACGGAGGATATTAAAAAGGGGACAGACTCTTTAAGTTTTGATACAGCATTATCCGATAAAGATCTACTATAATGGAACCCTCTTTTGGGGGTGGAGAACTCAGTTAGATTAAACTCAAATGTTATTAAAAAATTATCAGATAGGACAGGGTTGTGAGGAAATACTGTTAATTCTTCACAATCAATGCCATATGTCAGAACAAGGTCTAAAGTATGGAGCCGAGAGTGCGTCGGTTCATGCACATTTTGAGCAAAACCAATTGAATCTAGGATAGTTTTAAAGGCTACACTAAGGTTATCACATTCTGTGTCAACATGGATGTTAAAATCACCCACTATAATAGCCTTATCAGTATTTAACACCAAATCAGATAAGAAATCTGACAACTCATCCAAAAACTGAGTGTAAGGGCCTGGTGGACGATACAAAACAACAAACAGAAGAGGTTTTATTGCTTTGCAGCTTGGATGAGGGAAACTGAGGGTTAAATGTTCAAAAGAACTGTAGTTATTAATTGGCCTGGGACTAATTAATAAATCAGACTGAAAGATAGTTGCCACTCCTCCTCCTCTTCCCACAGATCTGGGAATGTGGAAATTTGAATAATTGGAGGGAGTTGACTCATTTATACTAACGTAGTCCTCTTGTAGCCAGGTTTCTGTGAGACAAAACAAATCAATCTGTTTATCAGAAATCAATTCATTAACTAACAAAGTCTTTGGAGGGAGAGACCTTATATTTAATAGACCACATTTAATTGTTTTATTTTTAGGTTCAAGGTGAACCGTATTGATTTTTATTAGGTTTTTATGATTTGTTCCTTTTAGATAAGTTTTTGATCTGTTAAGTTTTGGCCGTGGGAAAGACACCGTCTCAATAGGATAATGGATGGGTAACAGTACAGAAGCTGCAGAGAGGTGTGTTAAACTACGGCTCTGCTTCCTGGTCTGGACCCTGGGTTGTCAGCATTTAGGAGGACTAATAAATCCGGCCAGATTTCTAGAAAGAAGAGCTGCACCATCCAAAGTAGGATGGATGCCATCTCTCCGGATCAGACCAGGTTTTCCCCAGAAAGTTCTCCAGTTATCAATGTAGCCCACGTCGTTTTCAGGACACCACCTAGACAACCAGCGGTTGAATGATGACATGCGGCTAAACATGTCATCACTGGTCAAATCAGGCAGGGGACCAGAGAAAATTACGGAGTCCGACATTGCTTTAGCAATCTCACACACCGAAGCAACACCAACTTTAGTGACCTCCGATCGGCGTGATCGGGTGTCATTACCGCCAGCGTGAATAACAATCTTACTGTATTTACGCTTATCCTTAGCCAGCAGTTTTAGGTAAGATTCTATGTCGCCCGTTCTGGCCCCTGGCAGGCATTTAACTATGGTCCCTGGTGTCTCTAGTGCCACGTTTCTGACTATTGAGCTCCCAATAACCAGGATCGGCTTCTCAGCGGGTGTGTCGCTGAGTGGGGAAAATTTATTTGAAACGCAGACGGGTCGGTGGTGAACTGGGGGCTGAAATCTAGAGCTATGCTTCCTACGAACTGTCACCCAGCCGGCCTGCTTACCCGGCTGCTCGGGTGCTTCTGGAGGACCACTAAGTGAACTAACGCTAGGTCTATGTGGCTCCGCGCTAGCAGAGGGGCGGCTATCAGCTGGTCTTTCCATAGCACGGAGCCGGGACTCTAATTCTGACACCCTCGCCTCCAAAGCTACAAAAACACTACATTTATTACAAGTACCATTATCACTAAAGGAGGCAGAGGAATAGCTAAACATCTGAAACAGAGAGCAGGAGATAAGGGGAGACTTAGTCAGAGACGGAGAAGCTGAAGTAATAGTAGGAGAGGAAGCCATTGTGGAGCTAAGGCTAGGCTAGGCTAAAGCTAGGCTAGCGCCCTTCTACCACGCCAAGAGAGCAAACCGTGAAACACGAGGAGTTCCCAAGAGTGATGTGCAGCAACAGAAAATGTTTTAAAAGTGCTTATGTGTTAGATAAAAGCGAGAGAATCTGGAGCAACAAACCGTTGCTCACGCAGTGAAAACAGGAAGTGATACAATACGCCTTACCGGGGTCTTACCAGGGTCTGCTAATGGTTCCTCATACTAAGATGTAAACAAAAGATTTTGTTCAGTTGCCCCCAGATGCTGGAACTTCCTTCCTTTGGAGATGAAGGGGACTCTGGTGTATTTTAAAACATATATTTTAAAAACTGCATTTTAATAATAATATAATAATAGTTTTTAGGCATTGATGGCTCTTGTGAAACACGTGAATCGTGAAAGTTGGAATAAAACTAAAGTTTTAATCCCTTTACAGTAAGTAGACATACTTTTCAGAAAGCCAACATTTCTGGATTAAAATGTTTCAATAAGCAAAATCTATGGTGTTTAGACCACTCCACTCCACCAGGGCCTGCAATGAATTTGCTAACTTCTTTACTGAGAAAATCCTAAAAATTAGAGGATCAGTTTGCACATCCACACCAGCTCCAGAACCAAAGCCGTACTCAGCTGGAACTTATCCTGACAAAATGTCCCAATTCAGCCAAATAAACCACAAAAGCTTAGAGCAGATCATTCAGCAGTTAAGTTCCTCCTCCTGGTGTCTTCATGTTCTACCCACAGCTTTCTTTAAAAAAGTTTTACCTATCATAGCGTCTGATGTGACTCAGATAATAAACACGTCCCTTCTGTCAGGTGTTTTCCCCCAGTCCCTAAAAACAGCAATTATCAAACCACTGCTGAAAAAGTACAATTTAGACAAACTTCTACTCCAGAACTACAGGCCCATCTCAAACCTCCCCTTTATCAGTAAGATCATTGAAAAAGCTGTGTTTCAACAATTAAACACCTTCTTAACAACGACCAGCTGCTTTGACGTTTTCCAGTCAGGTTTCCTCACCACAGTACAGAGACCGCCCTTATCAAGGTGTTTAATGACATCCATATAAATACAGATTGTGGAAGAACCACCGTGCTGGTACTATTGGACCTGAGTGCAGCATTTGATACTGTCGATCACTCCATCCTGTTAGAACGCCTGGAAAACTGGGTCGGCCTCTCTGGTACAGCTCTCCACTGGTTTAAATCCTATTTAAAGGACAGGGACTTTTTTTGTGTCAGTAGGTAACTTTACATCAGAGATGACAAAAATCACATGTGGGGTTCCCCAAGGGTCCATCCTGGGTCCCCTCCTTTTCAATATCTACATGCTCCCTCTAGCCCAAATAATAAAAAACAACATCAGCTACCATAACTATGCAGACGACACACAGCTCTACATCACCATGTCACCAGGTGACTATAAACCAGTTCAGGCACTAAGTAAATGTTTAGAAGAAAACAATATGTGGATGTGCCAAAATTTTCTTCAGTTGAATAAAAAGAAAACAGAAGTAATAATCTTTGGACCAATAGAGGAGAGATCAAAAGTTAGCACACAGCTTCAGTCACTTCAGCTAGGAACCACCAATCAGGCCCGAAATCTGGGTGTAGTGATGGACTCAGACCTGAACCTTCAAAAGCATCTAAAGACAATTACAAGGTCGGCTTTCTATCACCTGAGGAACATTTCCAGGATTAAAGGACTAATGGCTCAAAATGATCTGGAAAAAATAATCCATGCGTTTATATTTAGTAGAATTGATTACTGCAACGGTGTTTTCACAGGTCTGCCTAAAAAGTGGACCAGACAGCTGCAGCTGATCCAGAACCTGCTGCCCGTGTCCTAAGACTAAAAATGTAGAGCACATCACCCCAGTTCTAAAGTCCTTACACTGGCTCCCTGTATCTCAGAGAATAGACTTTAAAATCCTTCTGTTAGTTTATAAATCTCTGAATGGCCTAGCACCTAAATACATCACAGACTTGTTATCAGCGTATAAACCATCCAGACCACTCAGGTCTTCTGGCTCCAGCCTACTCTGCACACCTAGAACCAGAACTAAACAAGGAGAAGCAGCATTTAGTTCCTATGCTCCACTTATCTGGAACAAACTTCCAGAAAATTGTAAAGGTGTGGAAAGCCTGAGTTCCTTTAAATCAATATTAAAAACACATTTGTTTAAAATTGCCTTTGAATGTTCTAGTTAACTGAAACACCACTTCTTTGTTCTAATTTCTATCTACATTTTATTCCTACTTGCTTTTATTCTGTTTTAATTTGCTATATTGTAATCATGTAAAGCACTTTGCATTGTCCCTGTACTGAATTGTGCTATATAAATAAATTTGCCTTGCCTTGCCTAGACCAAAGACAAAATAAACAGAGGAAAAATCCTTTAAAATATCTCAATATAAACATGTGTCATCTTTCAAACTGAATTACTAAAATGAAAAAAAAAAACTTTGATGATATTCTAATCTTATGAGATGGCACTGTATCCAGAACCAGATGTTTTTTAATAAAGGTTTTTGAAGGCAAGAGGCTGCACGACATGATACATTTGACACAGATTTAACACAGACTTTACAGTATGTGTTGTAGAGTCTAGATATTGTCACCTTAGATTTTAACATTAAAACCTTGTGGCTTTCTGATTAAGCACGGTGGAACCTGTGGAAAAAAGTGAACAGGAGTCTGAAACTAAGAGTGTGTTTTTGCCATCCCAGTGGGTCGACGGTGGCATAGGAACTAGGAGTTCATCCTGTAACCGGTGGGTTGGCAGTTCCAACGCCTGCACCACCTGCCTCAGTCGTTGGTAACTGTACAAATATTGTACCTGTATTGTACATCTGTGGAATCTTGTGCTTTAGACCAACTCTAAATTTGTAGTACCATGCCAGAATAAATGCTACAGATCTGTACTCCTACCTATTTTAATGCCAAAATGATATTATATAATGTTATATAAGAAAGCTCCCACTTTTTAATGTTTCCGGTTCTGCTGTTGCACTGACCCCATTTAAGCTGCTGGATCACTCTGACTGATTTCCATGCAGTACTTTCTCTCATTTTTCACACACAAGGGGACAGGGACACACAAAAAGACAGATCAGTGTTAAGTCGGGTGGTTACGTGCTGACAACTAGAAGTAATAGATGTTATATAAAGCATACATGCGGGCTCTCACAACCGAGACATTTTGTTTGGACAGGATGTACAAGGGAAGGGTGGGTTTCGGGAACCTACCTGGTGTCTAAACAGGGTCACAACAGTTGAGTGGTGAATCTTTAACTTTAGTTCTGTATTTTCACGTGAGGAAATATTGTTAATTTTAATATTGCTGTTTATTTTGCATGAGGTTAAGGCCATAATAATCATAGCAAGCTCTGGTTATTCATGTGTAAAGAATGATCATCTCAAATTTTGAACCTATAACATTTTTCTGCACTAACTACAGTGTTTTGGTTTTGTGTCTCTGTTTTTGCCAGTCGTTTTTCTGCACCAAAAAAGTGAGAAAACACATCTCCATGGACGACTATCATGTGCACACACAGAGGCACCCATGGGAGAGGACCAGTCCTTCCTGTGTTGTCTGTTTGGTGTGGGAAGTCACATAATATGACTTTATTTCATCTCCAACATAATTCTGGGTAGTAGTACATCCCCCATCCAGATATTTCTAAAAAGCATGTAAACCATGTCTTGGAATATTTTTTAAAAGCATGTAAAACAGATCCTTCAAAGACTGAAGAATACATCTTACGTTCCTTGTGCGCTCTGTCCTTTCATTGCAAAATGTGCCGCGCCGCAAAGCCAACTGGGTATGTGTAGGATCCATTCATGCATGCAGACAACACTACCCCCTCCCTTCTTTATTTTGAAATAATACTGGATCCGCTTTACACGTCCTGCATCTGACCTCCTGTCTGTCTCATCTGGATTATAAAAATCGAAGCATTTCACTCTTCATCCTTCACAAATAGACTTGATCAGTATTTCTGACGGACCACAGAAGAAGGTTTTCCATCATTCTTCAGTACCCCACAGCCTGTGGGAAATTATATATTAACAAGAATGGCTTTCATCTGTGACGTAACAGAGAATGCATGGATGAAGGAGTATCTATGAATGAGGGATGAGACACTATGTCAGAAACTCACTCACAGATAAGACAATCCTAAAGTCTCTTGAGTCTATATATATATATATATATATATATATATATATATATATATATATATATATATATATATATATATATATATAAGAATGATATATATATTATATATATATATATATATATATATTTTATATATATATATATATATATATATATAAGAATTTCATACATCTGACTTCTCAACATGTAAAGAGAGTAACAAGGGCTGCTTCGAGGGGACAGTGGATCATTGGTAGCAAAACTTGCATCCATTAATTTACATTCCTAAGTTACATCACTGCTAATGAACCATTATTATGTTTGAATTTTGTTTGAAAATATGAATATGTTTTAATAGTGGAAAAACCTCCACAGTAAATATGACTAAATCTTTACAGGCAGCTTTTCTTTCAGTTCTTTTTTTTCTCCATCCTGCACCTGAGGGGTGAAAAATGAGCTTTGTTCAAAAAAAGAGGTCACACTGCATAGGTCTGAATTAAAACAAAGATTCAACCTGATATTCAAAAACACCATCTTTTCATTAGAACATAAACATGCAACATTAGATCTTTTTAGGTTTGGCTGCCAAGTAGAATAAGTTCACAACACTGGCTAATCATAACTGTTAAATGAAACTTGGTGACAAGATTTAAGTCACCAGTTACATACACTATCTGAGTATAGGTTGTACAGGATTCCCAAGATTTAAGTTAATCTTCATTTTGTGCTAAAAACTCATATTTTACAGATAGAACACTTTAAAGTAGTGGTCCCCAATTCCAGTCCTCGAGATCCAGTGTCCTGCAAGTTTTGTGTGTTTCTGCTTCAACACAGTATGAGGAGCACAACTAAAAGTTCTATGACACCTTGAGGACTGGAATTGAGGATCAATGCTTTAAAGAATTTTACTTTTGGAACTTGTTATATGAGTACTAACCTTTACACAAATTCCCAAAAATATGGAACGTTTGATTTTTGCGGTCATGTTAAGTTCGGCACATAGGATTTGATTCCAGCATTGCATGTAAATAAGCCCCACTAAAAGCCAGGGCAATGCAGGAGAAAACTTTAAAGCTGAATGCTCCAAGCAGTCAAGGCTTATCTGGCATGTCATATTTCCTAACAAATTCCTACCGTGTCTTTCATGCAACCCAGTGATGTGATGTCTCTTCCTGCAGGCCAGATTTATTCAATATAAATGAGTGTGGCAAGCAGGATAGGCACTGAAATTGAAAGGTTGGGGAACTCTTTAGGGAGGAACCAATAACAGTACTGTGTCATCTCCACATGCTGAAAGTCACCAAGTCCAATCAAGGAGCACAGAGAAAAGGCTCAGGCCACATTTAACCCTTTGCCACACCAGGCAGTTACAGAAAAGAAATAATTGAAAGGTTTAATCCTTAAATGATCAATTATAACTGTGTTAGAAAAAACTGCAATGGAAGTCAAAATATACAGTTAAGCCTAAACTCATTCTTAGCCGAGTAAGACGTTGGGTTAAAGTAATAATTACATTTTTAACGGCATGATTCTTCTGATTTAAAATAATATTTATGTAAAAAAATCTTTTGCAAAACATGAGCCTGTAAAAAAAAAAAATACAGCTGTGATATTGTAACTCTTTAAGCCTTCTGTTAGCCAAAAAGCCACTTGCATTCTCCTGACTGGTTTCTCTGGTTTGTTTGGGATGCGTAATGTACACCCGTGTTTTCAGTGCCGAGAATGTTTTCCTGTCCTCCATACTTTTAACCAGGTCAAGTATTGGGCCCTATACAGGAGCCAGCTGCTGGTCCACTCATATGTCTCCCCCCTGTCGAAAGCCTTCTCGGCATCAAGGGACACTATGACTATGACTAAATGCCACATTGAAAAAAGTTTTATAAAATTTGGCAGTGAAGCCATCAGGTCCAAGAGATTTTCCGCTCTGGAGTGCACCAATAGCCTCCGGAACCTCAACTATGGTAATGGGGGCTTCCAAAAGTTACAAGTTATCTTAGGCTACTGGAGGACATCAGGGACTATTTTTCTCACTCTATTGATTTCTACTGTTCTCCAGTTTTGCATTGCATTACATTGAAATGACTGTCGTCATTTCAGCTTTTAACTTTTTGATCTCTCTCTTTTTCTTCATAGCAGGTACACCTGGTCTGGCGTACTGTTAACTGTGACATCATCCAGAGAAGACGGCTCACCCGCTACTACCATCTAATGTAGAACAGATTACTAGATCAATGTGTGCTTCTGTGCTTTTTTGTCTCTCTTGTTGTGTCTCTGCTCTGTCTTCTGTAACCCCTAGTCGGTCGAGGCAGATGACCGTTCATACTGAGACCGGTTCTGCTGGAGGTTTTCCTTCCCGTTAATGGGGAGTTTTTCTTTCCACTGTCGCTTCATGCTTGCTCAGTATGAGGGATTGCAGCAAAGCCATGTACAATGCAGACGACTCTCCCTGTAGCTCTACGGTTCCCCAGGAGTGAATGCTGCTTGTCGGGACTTTGATGCAATTAACTGGTTTCCTTATATAGGACATTTTTGACCAATCTGTATAATCTGACCCAATCTGTATAATCTGATTGAATTTGACTTTGTAAAGTGCCTCGAGATGACATGTTTCATGAATTGGCGCTATATAAATAAAATTGAATTGAATTGAATAGTGTCAGGAGGATGAGGGCAGCCTGAGGTGTAGAGGGCTGTGTTAAACTCTGCAATGGTACGATCTATCCCCATTGGATCAGTTAGGGCAGGAATTCCCAAAGTGTGGGTGCGCAAGCTGGCACTAGGGGGTGCGTGAGGTGAAATATTTAATGGCAGTCTGACAGTGTTTTTTCCCAACACCAGAAAGACATGTAAGTAAACATTTCCTATGTACAAATTAAAATCAAAAACTGTAAATTTAATAAATACATAAAATGAAAAACAGAAAAACTCTTCTTCTATGCTTCATTTTAAGATGAAATATAGAAGAAGTTATCTTCTATTGTGCTGTATATACGCACCTAGCATGTGGCCTTTACTTCTTAAATTCTTGCAAATATGCTCAGTGGGCTGAAACCAGGGAAACTGTCATGCAGCTGAAACATCTAAGGTCAAAGTTAGTGATGAAGGAGGAGAGGAATCAAGAGAAAGAGGAATCGGAGACAAGAGAATTGCAATGGAGCCGGGAAAAGAAAACTAGCGAGAATCAGAATCAGGGGGCTGAGGTGTGTTACCATGGGCGTGTTTATCTGCTGGATGTAACCGCTGTGAGACAATCAGGAAATAACTTTTTATTTATCTGATTATTAACAGCTGTATGGATCGCTCTGTTATTGTCACTCTGTGCCTTTCTACCAAAGTGTCTCTCTCTCGCTCGCCCGCTCGCTCGCCCGCTCGCTCATCATCGGACACAAAATAAATTAAACTTCTTCATGTTTGCATTTTGTGGCGTAAATTGTAAGTCAGGCTCAGATTTAGAAGATGATACATGAAATAAATAAAGTGAGAACACACAGAGGTAGATTATCAGAGTTTAATCCGTGAATCCACATGGATGGTCTCTGCTTCAGAGACGTTTCAGGTTGTGGAGGTGTGACCGATCTGAGTGTCTCTTTCTCTGAGCCACCGATGGGGGGGGGGTGCCTCAACCCGGTTGGGACACTGAAGGGGGTGCACGGCTAAAAAAAAGTTTGGGAACAGCTTAGTTAGAGTATCCACTGAAACAGAATTTATCATTTTAATGCTAGAAGAAACCTCAGCCCTAGCTTGATGTGAAAGCATCTTTTCTGCATTTTCACCAGACTCATAAAAGCGTCGTCTAGATTTAAGTAATAGGGTTCTGACCCTTGTATTTGAAACAAGACTAAACTCCATCTTCAAAGAAGCAGGCCTTTTAAAAAGAGCAGGATCAGGAGACCAGCAGTAAAGGAATTGTCTACCTGTTTCCGTTTGGAAATCAAAGAGATGGGCTGACCCCTGATATAAGCTTTTTTTGGATACTCTTACTGGTACCCGGTAAATCATTCAGTTCAAAGAATAGAGCAATTTGAGATTGTATAAATCGTTTATAGAACTCCTCTGCTAGAAGAACAGAATTGGACCTCCATATTTTCGATTTTCATACACCGTGGGACTGATAGGCACAGGGCCGGCCTGTGGCTTAGGCAGTATAGGCAAATGCTAAGGGCGCAAACCACCAGGGGGCGCTGCCTATAACTATACCTTAATAAAAAAAATAAACCACTTTTTTTACCTGTCACTCGGTTTTCATTCTTTGTTGCATATAAAATATCACCATGTCAAAGCGTCCTAAACTGTCTGGTGCCCAGGGAAGGAAAAAAAGAAAAGAAGAGGAGGAAAAACGTGACAAAGACAGAGGTAATGTTACAGTAAAGATGATAATGAAATTATTTTGCTGTCGCAGAACAATGATCGATAATAGCATTATCCATTAGCATAACATAGTTTGCTATTCAATAAATTGCTAGTGCTATCTGTTAGTTTTAACATCAGTTAATGTTATGGAAGGGCCCAGATGTTGGAAAATAGTGATTTTAATGCCCCCCTATTGCCATCCTCAGGCAAATGTGTATATATTAGATTTATTCAGCAGGTATTATAATGGTAATTGCATTGACATGGTTATTTTACCTTTTCCCAGTTGGTAACAGTCAACCAAAATACTAGTGAAGATTCTCAGTCATCCAGGTCATGATCATTCAAAAAAAAAATTAAAAACAAAACAACTGGACTTTTTTCCGAAGTTTGAAGAGGTTTCACTTCCCATCCAGAAAGCTTTCTCAATTCAAAATGTCTGGAATAATGTGGAGCTCCAAGCTTTATATTTTTGCCCAAAAAAGGGCTTGTTATAGCTTAAATAACATTCAAATTAAACTGAAACTGGTCCACCCATTTGGAATGGGTAGTCATTAGGGTCACTATTGGCCTGGCTTACAGGAGAGATGTTTTGATCACCTGCATGGAGGTGAGGATTAAGGTGAAAATTGGAAGGAATCAACCCTATTGCTGTGTTGTTTTTTGAAAGTTGAAACCTGAGATCTTCTCCTCTGTTTAAGGTTGTTTTTTCTCTCTTAACGTAGATGGCTTCCTTCACCCCCCACTCAAATCATCTGTCTTCAGACAGAATCAGAATCAGACATACTTTAATAATCCCAGAGGGAAATGACTTACTTCTTTGTCCAAAATGTGAACATGTTGGTCCTCACAGAGTGTCCTTTGTCCTTAAGGTGTAGGTGGACAGCAGAGTCGTGTCCCGAGGAGGTAGCTCTCCTGTGTTGCACCATGTGTCTATGGAGAGGTTGTTTGGTTTCTCCAATATAAAGATCAGAACATTCCTCACTGACTGAACTGCAGACACCACTCCGCTCATCTTAGGTTTGGGGGGTTTTGTCCTTGGGATGCACCAGCCTCTGTCTGAGGGTCCTGTTGGGTTTAAAATGTACTGGGATTTTGTGTTTGGAGAAAATCCTCTTGAGTTTTTCAGAGACTCCAGCAACATATGGGATGACGATGTTTTTGGGTCATGACAAAGTGCAGCTGGCCGTCATGTACATTATCTTGGCAAAACAATTCAAAATGAACTGATGGACTCCATCAGTTCTGAAATAAGACAACACATTTGAAATAATACAACAAATTATGACAGACGTCAACATTTCTAAATATTTCTCCATCATTTTAGATTGCACCCCTGATCTGAGTCATAGGAACAGCTCTCTGTCAGAGTCAGGATAGTGTCACAAGAAGACATTCCTCAAGTAAAAGAGCTTTTCGTAGGCTTTCTGGTGGCAGAACTGGAGAACATTTGTCATCTCTGTTGGGAATATTTTATGTTTCTTTTATTGTGTTAATGATTTATTGGGTTTGTCATCATATATTTACTGGAATATATATGTGAGGTGGTTAGTGTTGTAGCTTTATCGTTTGTTTGTGTCCTTCACTATCTTCTGTCATTCTAGGAGACCTGCAGAAGACAGGAAACATGTTGTGTTGATAATGATACAAGGAATTTGTGTAACTGATGCACCCAGTTATCTGTGATACTTGTGACCAATTCTCTGAGTAGTGAATGGTCTGCATTGAGTGCCTGGAAGAGATGTGATTAAATCATGCTATGTTATCTTGGATGCCATTGTTCCCCTACTTCCTTAGTGCTGCAACTGTGTTTTGTAATTAAGAACCTCCCCTATTGGAAATAAAAAGAGAGGTGACGACAAGGTGTGCTTCAGAGCGATGGAAGATTTGTAAAGGAGCAGATCTCTGTCGTTTCTCCTCGCGAGAGCAAAATTAACGTCTGTTGTCTTTCTTCCCTGTGTGTTGTTTAAGGAATGTTTTAGGTGCTTTAAACCTGACAATCTCTAATCCTACAAAAGACTAGAGGAACTTAATATCCCATTTGAGGACTGCAGAGGCCAGTCCTATAACAACGGCGCCAATATGAAGGGAAAAAAATAAAGGTGTTCAGGCAAAGTTGCTTCAGTTAAATTCAAGAGCTTTCATGTCCCATGTGGTGCCCACATTTTAAATCTGGTAGTAGCTGATGCTGCAAAAAGCTCACCAGATGCCCTTAGCTACTTTGGGCATGTGACAAAATTATTCAAGCTCTTCTCAGCCTCCACCCAAAGGTGGGATGTCCTCTTAAAATATGTGAAAATCACTCTGAAATCATGGACTGAGACCAGATGGGAAAGCAGGATAAAAAGTGTTGAGGCAGTGGGGTATCAGGCTGGGCAAATCCGAGAGGTTCTTCTGGAGGACCCTGTAATGAGAGTTGAAGCCCAGGCTTTAGCTGAGGAGATTGGATCATTTCGCTTTTGCATTTGTACAGCCATATGGTATGACGTTCTCTGCAAAATCCAACATGTCAGTAAACTGATGCAGTTACTCTCCATGCAGCTTGACGTAGCTGTCGACTTGCTGAGGAAAACAGGAGATTCCCTCACCAGTTACAGGAACACTGGGTTTTCTGATGCACAGAGAATAGCCAAGGAGGTGTGTGAAGACATGAATGTGGAGGCTGAACTAAAAAAAAAAAGCGATTGAGAACCACAAAAACTCACTTTGGCTATGAGTCTCCAGATGAGCCCATTCAAGATGCACTACAAAAAATGGAAACCACATTTTTTAATGTAGTGATGGATACTGCCATTTCTTCACTTGATGAGAGATTTCAGAATCTTGGAGACGTGAACAACATTGGTGTGCTCCTCGATTTCCCCAACTTAGAAAGAAAAAGAGCTGCTACAGAAGTGTCAAACCCTAAGTACCGCTTTGACCCAGGACAGCCAGCAGGACATTGATGGCACAGAACTTACAAGGGAAATGCAAAATGTCCCACCATTGCCATCAACAAATATGACAAACTTGGAGAAGAAGAGAAGAAGCCAGCAGAAATTTACCCCAACATGTGGTTGCTTTATGAATCTCTACCACTCTTCCTGTTACGGCTGCTGCTGCTGCTGAAAGAAGCCTTCCCGAGCTTAAACTGATTAAAACTTACCTGAGATCTACTATGATGCAAGAACCTCTCAGTGGACTTTCCATCGTAAGCATTAATCATGTGATCTAAAATCAGTTGTCACATGATGATGTTGTAGATGACTTTGCTTCAAGAAAATTCAGGAGAGTAAAGCTGTGGTCATGTAAGAGTAAGCATGTGAGAAAAGTGGTGGCATATAGTTTTTGAAGTAATTCAAGTTAAGGCAGACTAAAATCACCACAAGAGCTATTTGTAAGATCATATTTTCAAGTTATTTTTTTTTCTTTTATTTAAATCCTTGTATTTTTTGTGCCTTCTCATTTCTTTGATTTCTTACTTTGCAGAGTGCCATATTTATATTGTATTTAAGTTAATGTCACTTGTTTACACTTTTTTGGGAGTGTTTAAATGTAATACTTTATATAAGCTATTTATATTGTATTTCATATGTTGAGTTCATTTGTTTTGTTTCTTTAATTATTTTAAAGTTTTTTTTGAATGTGAATATTGTTTTATGTAAATAAAAAATGTCCAAGACAAAGCTATTAAGTTTCTTGTGAGTATATGTACACTAGCAGACAGTGCTAGGGCTGTACAGCAAGATGGCTCCACCTCAAATCTTGCCTGGATAGGCAAACAGCTGGAGGAGGATCAAAGGTTCAGCAGATCAGAATGATAGCAAGGTGAGGGAGCAGACCAGTGTTGTAGTCAAGTCACTATGCCTCGAGTCTGAGTCCAGGTTCGAGTCTCCAGTCATATCACGTACAGGTAGGGCAAATATGCATTTTCCTCCACTCTTTCGCTGTAGTTACCCTTGGTTTTACTCGGTAAAACGACTGCTTTTTCTAAGTCTAAGACGTCTCCTAACCATGGTTTTTAAACATTGTTGTGGAACGTGCAACAGCGACTCGAGGTACGCTGATAGCCCGCATATGAAGGATGTTAAAGCCGCAAGCGGCGTCGATCGACCCTCGCAGCCAAGCGCGCTCCGGCCTATTGGCCACCGCCGCGGTGCCGGCCGGCTGGCGGGGTTCACGCATCGCCGCGGCTCCGGCCCATGATTCACAACAAATCTGGTGCAGACCGGTCGATGCAGCGAGGAGATACAGCCGTTTGATAATGATAATGCATTTGGCCACCGGACCGGACTAAATTGTTCGGTGGTCCGGACAATTTATACCGATTCCTGGACGGTGACTACAAACAGAAAAAAACGGCCGATGACGCCATGAACGCCGAGCAGGAGAAAAACAACGACTTACCTTCCTATCAACTTGGCCAGTTTTCCAGTCTTTCTAAGACCTCGACACTCAAGCCATCGTTTGAGCTGAACGTTTGTATGTTGTTCCACAGTTCTACCAGTAAAATGGGCGCCTGGACATCCTCTTGTGAAAGTTTAACAGCTGTAAAGTCGGTCATATAGTTGTATCTGTTGCATGTGTAACGGCTGGCTGCTACGTGCGCTCTCACACTGTTTGCCCAACCTTAGCGGCAAGGGGCGTTGCTCATGAGATGGTGATGTCACGTGCGCGGTACGCCATTTAGATAATAAAATCATACACTGAATAATATTCTAATGACATATTAAAATTATAGCCTAATGATATAAAAAATGTTGAGTCTTTTTCTCAATTTCCGAGTCAGAATGATCTGAATGTAGGAGTCCGAGTCCAAGTTCGAGTCATCAGTGCGCAAGTCCAAGTCAAGTCACGAGTCTCTAAATTTAGCTAATGACTCGGACTCGAGTTCGAGTCTCGGACTCGAGTACTACAACACTGGAGCAGACAGAAAGCTGGGCCAGAATCACAACAATCATGGTTTAATTGTGTGTTTCACATCTCATTTCACTAGCCACACCATGGTCTGATTTCAGCCAGATGTGTAGATCAGGAAATTCTCTAAATTCTGTCTATCAGAAAGCTACACATCATGCTCTGATCTAAAGCAATTCAAGAACAGATGAGAAAAGACATCACTGACATCTGTTAGTCTGGACAGGGTTAAAGGTATAGTGGATGATAATTTCCGAAATGTAGGTAAGAAACACCCAAGTCACATTTTGAACAGCTGCAGAAGCGCATGACCATCTGATGTGCTTTTCTGCTCTTTGCATGAAATAATCTCCCAAATCCACACTAGTCTTATTTCTTTCTTCCGAGGCCTTCCTCTTCTTCTCATAAACTTGTAAGACAGTTTACTTTTTGCGGCTCTCAACCATTTTCAAAGTATAAGGCGTGAGCTGCGGAACTACAAAGAACGCCTGAAACCAAAGCTCACTGCATAAACACTAGAAGTGTGCAGCCAGCAAGATAAAGCTAGGAAGGAACATGTATGCACCTTGGCGTTAGGTGAGCTTGTTGCAGTGACCCCCCAGAAAGAAGATTGTCCACTATACCTTTAGGACACCATTGCTGAGGAGTTGGGACTACAGAAAACCACAACGAGAACTATTATTCATAATACAGAAAACGGGGAACAGAGGAGAACCTTTCCAGAAGTGACCAAAATTATAAGATCCATTCAGTAGAACATAAAGACCAATGTCAGGTCTAACAAAACATCTTGATGATCACCAAGACGTCTATGAAAATATTCTGTGGACTAATAAGACCAAAGTGGAACTTTTTGGAAGGTGAGTATCCAGTGACATCTGGTGTTAAGTCAGCAGCATTTCCGAAAAGAACACTATGGACCTTTACTTCCAAACTCAGGGGAATCATGAATTCTGCCCTCTGCCTGAAGAATATTCAGCCATTAGTTTATTCACCAGTAAATTAAGAACACCACACAAGTAAACCTCTGAATATCTCAAAGAAAACAAAAAAGGCTTTACTTTAGTGATGTTGTTAAGGCTGGCACAAGCAGGTATTAGGTTTCAGGACAATGAGGGCCATCAGCATTAATTCGGGTTGTCTTTATCTGATATTAAAATCAGATTTAATTGTAACATTTAATTGTGACAAAAAAGATAAAACCAGTGGAAAATACCATTTTAAGGCACTGTATATAAACAATCATGGGCTTGGATAATTTTAATGATGGATTTGAAGCGTTCTTTTTACAGGCCGCGTTTCAGGGGCTTTGTACGAAGAAAAACTGTAATTATTTTTGTCAATCAGATTTAGATTAGAATTATTGTGGATTTTCTCTAATCAACCCTAACCAAAAGATCTGGGGTCTCATTTATAAAACATTGTGTGGAATCCATACTATCTATGAGTAACAAGTAAACAGAAACTCCTCAGAAGTCTGTTCACAACTCTCAACATCACTTTTTCAAATCTAAATGTCAGGTTTTGCCTTTTTTAAATAAACTTACCTCCCAAGCCAAAGAGGTGTACAGTTTTCTTTGCTCTTTCCTACTGAGTTGTTTGGAAGGCATGTTCCTCTTGTCAGCAAATACTACAGAGAGACAGGAAAAATAAACTCACTGGAATAATACAGGTAAAAAACATTTTACAAATAATTTTCTTTCAGAGGTTTTTACAGCACTACTGGCTCATTTATTGTACAGTGGGCTGGCAGGAAAGGGGGTACAAGAGAGAGAGACATGTGGCAAAGGACCACAGGTCAGAGTCAAACCTGGGTCGGCCACGTCACGGACTAAGGCCCCCACAAACGGGTCATGCAAACTAACCACTGCACCACCAAAGCATGCTCCACAACAGATCATTTTGAAAACTTGGTTTGATAGATGGAATTAAAGAAAGAAAAGTAATCTGATAATGAAAAAAAGATACAGTCGTTGTATAGTGTTGCTGTAAAAGTTGCCATTAATTATTTTTTTTATTTTTTTTTATTTTTTCCTTTTTTTCTCTTTTTTTCTTCTCTTTTTTCGTGGAAAAAAAGTTGTCATTAATTAATTTATTCACTCATCTATTCATTTCAAGGAGAGACAAAACAGCAATAAAATAAATCATCAAGGGTTGGGCGTCTAGGGAGGCTTTATACCAATAAAGGCTCTCTTGGTAAAGCAACTATGTTTATAATTACTATGGTAGCCAGAGCACCATTCTGCTTGCCATGAGGCTGGACATGACAAGGGGGATAAAAGGGTAGAAACAAAATAATACAACACTTGTGCATTTCCATTAGTGCATCTCCATCACACAGCATGACCTAATTACATTTTAAGTTTCTTAGGCCAGTTTCTTTGTAAACTGTGAATACCGATTTCAACTACCAGCCATTTTTGTTTCACCTATTCTCCACAACGTGGTTTGGAGACTTCAGCTTCCTGTCACCAAAACACAAATGCCATACACAATTTTACTGACTTTGAGGTCATCACAAAAGGTGAATGATCCAAAAATACCAGTGGACACATGCTAAAACATTGTCAGCAATTACAACAGGCATTTCATTGCTGTGATACCCATTAAGGCTTTTCCATTAGATTTGAGAATGAAATTAATATTTTTCTACATAACATTTTTAGTTAAGATGCAAAGAAAACTGTTTTTTAATGGCATCCCTTAAATATTGTCTTATGTTCTCTTTTGGACGATGTCCATGTCATTTCCAAACAGATATACAGCTCTTGGGTAGATGTTAATAGCTTTAAATCTGCCAAGGGTATGAATACATTTGACCTTAACTTTAGACTAACTGTAAATGAAAGTGAAAATGTTTTAACTTTATATGGTGATGTGTGAGGAGGAATACAAAATCACACAAGAAAATATTAGATCAGTTCACTCTACTGATGGAGACTGGCACCTGTGTATGAAGGTAGGCTGTAATCCTACCTCTTTGCCACTAGATGTCAGCAACAGATAATGACAGCTTACTTATTTTCCATCATCACAAGCCTGACTCTTATTTGATGACTCTTTATCTGCACCCACCATACTTAGAATGGAAATATGACTTTTCTCCTTTATCACTTGCAGACAAACAACACAGATTTCTGTGTAAAGAAACCTATCAGTTATCCGTCAAGTAGATCACTGTGCAAAACTGGTAAAAGATCACTGTAAAGATGGACAGCAGTGGTCAGAATCAGAGTCAGAGATACTTTAATAATCCCAGAGGGAAATTACTTTTGTTACATGGTCCAGAAATACAGATATAAAAACTTATATATATATATATATATATATATATATATATATATATATATATATATATATATATATATATATATATACACACAACATTCAGGCAGAGCAAAGTGTGGTCCAACCCGTTGCTCTGTGGGCCAGATTTTGCAAGGGGAGAGTATTCAGGGTCCAAAATTTTCTTTTCGTCAATTAAAAGCAAAAATATATTTTTACTGTTGAATTTACCTTCTCAGCATTAAATTAAACATGCAATATTTTAATTACCCAAAGTTGAAAAGAGCTAAGTATTGTAGATTTGAAAAAGAGTCTCAGAGGTTTTCCTAATCAGAATGAAGTTTCATGAAGTTTAATCGCCAAGTAGGTTTGCACTTACAAGGAATTTGACTTGGTGTTGATGGTGCAGATAAAAAATCAAAATACAATAAAATAAAAAGGATATATATACAGACAGATGCTATATACACTCAGTAAACTGTGCGTTAATGTAACGCAGAAGCTTGTAAGTCCTGAACGGGGGAGAGAGACAGTGACCAGTTTCACAGGCGGCTCTTGGATCTCCTGCGACCCCTGTGTTCCAAGAACTCCCTCTCTGCCCTGCACCTCTAGATTCTCACCAGCCCTGCACCTCTAAGAACTCTCTCCAGTCCTCCCTTTAACCAGTTCCTGCACTCAGCATTCATCTGCTTCTGCCCAGCAAAGACTCTGGTCCTAATCCTCCACAAACCATCCTTCTTCAATAAAACTCACAAAACCAAGCTCTGTGTGTGTGGTGTGTTCGGGTCATCAGGACAAATCATGACAACGTTGTTTTTCTTTCAAACCTAGAGGCACACTCCGGAACTGCTTCGGTTCAGTGTTGCCTGTGTTTACTGAGCTAATCATATGAGAGTTCCCAAGGTTCTCAAAATAGAGGCCAGCTTTTGGTATTTTATTTTAGCAAAAGAGCAGCAGCCTACAAACCTGGAAGCCAGTAAGAGAAGCAGACCAGAAATAGAACAGAATATAACATCATATACCTATCCTGTGAATGTAAATATTCAGTGCAACACTGGACCATGAAAAGCATTGTGTATGTGTTGTTACAATTTTAACCAATAGGTGTCATTATTACTTATTGTTCCTTTACGTTTTTTGGTCTGTTTTTGTCAGAGTTTAGTCCCTCCTCTGTAACTCCTTAACTATGAGAGGTTAACTCTATCTAGCTCTCCATCTAACACAGTCATCTCAAACTCAAATCCTAGAGGGCAGGTGTCCTGCAGAGTTTAGATGTGTCATGCCCTACACACCTGAATCAAATACCTAAACTACCTCATTAGCCTTCAATCATGCTCTGCAGAGCCCCACTAATGAGCTCATATTGGAGTTAGGTGTGTTGAATCAGACGCGTTTCAGGAAAAAAAAAAGCTGCAGGACACCAGCCTTCATGGACTGTTTAAGAACACTTATCTAATGGGTCCGAGATTCCTAAGTCTGTCGGGCGTCTGATGTTAGCCATCGAACCGATGGCTAACGTCAGCCAGCTAGCTTTGCTAACATCGCTTTCACATAGCTTACCTATCTTTGTGCTTCCCCACAATCCCTTAAAGCGAATCACTGTATAATTTACAAGTTGCTGTATGCTTTCTTTATTTTGTTGTTACAAATATATTCTTTATGATTTATGTAGCTGAATTCTACAACTGAAAATTTGCAGACACCTTCCTCTGCTCACTTTCTAGGAGTGTGAGTGGATTAAAAGGGGGTGGGAATGGTGGAAAAATACTTACAAAAGTACCCCTCACACAGAGATTTAGTCAATATTAGCTATACATGCTAGATCATTGTAAAGTAATGAAGTAAAAATACTTCACTACTGTACTTAAGTATATTTTGGAGTACTTTATACTTTTCTCAAGTATACATTTTTTTTGATTACTTTTACTTTTACTTCACTATATTTCCGTACTTAATTGCATACTTTTAGTCCGATACATTTTCAATGTTTGGTTTAGTTACTCGTTACAAAAAAAGCGAGAGAGAGAGAGAGAGAGAGAGAGAGAGAGAGAGAGAGAGAGAGAGAGACTCATGCACGCAGAGGGGGGAGGGGGGGGGGCAAAATTGACACACTGACCATTAAAATACAGCCAGAAGTAATTTTTTAGAAAATATTTGTGTGAAAAATATTTAATATTAGAGTAACTATATATATATATATATATATATATATATATATATATATATATATATATATATATATATATATATATATGGGGCAGCGTGTGTTATGGCCAACAAAACTGACTGATTCTGATCGAATGAATGTTGTGCGTTTAATGGCAAAAAGGAAGGCTTTCTCAGAGATGGTAAATGAAGCGCCAGCAGATTCAGAGGCCAGAGAAATCCCAAAGTATCTAACATATTCTACCTCCTGCAATGGAAGGAAAAAAATTGTTAGGGACTGGCTAATATACAGCAGGTCAAAAAAGCCATATTTTGGCTGCAGTGCTTGCTGCTCTCTTATGAAGAAAAGTTCAACTAGTGCACTAAATTCAATACATGGGTTGAAAATATCCAATATAAAATACAGAGATTTCCTGGGCATGAAGTATACAGTTAAGTTGACTTTTTTGTGGTGTGTGTGTGTGTGTGTGTGTGTGTGTGTGTGTGTGTGTGTGTGTGTGTGTGTGGTGGCGGCAGGTGTAGAGGGCCCAAAAAGACTGTGTTGTCCCGGCCTGCAGGTTGTGTACAATTTTAAAGTGCACTGACCTTACTGAAAGCTTACAAAAAGGTTGTATTTTCTGTCTAAACCTGGTGTAAATTTCTCCTACACTTGGTTGTTTATATTATTTTAAGTGAATTAGACTTTCAAAAATTACCAAAATCTAAAAAATGTCATTCAAACTGCATTTGCTTTGTTTTACTTTTTACTTATACTTTTCATTACATTACTTGAGTACATCTATTTTTACAGTAATTTTCATACTTAAATACAAGACATTTCAGATACTTTAGGACTTCCGTCCGTCCGTTGTCTTCCGCTTATCCGGGGTCGGGTCGCGGGGGTAGCAGCTTCAGTAGGGAGGCCCAGACGTCCCTCTCCCCAGCCACTTGGGCCAGCTCCTCAGGAGGAATCCCAAGGCGTTCCCAGGCCAGCCGGGAGACATAGTCCCTCCAGCGTGTCCTGGGTCTTCCCCTGGGTCTCCTCCCGGTGGGACGTGCCCGGAACACCTCTCCAGGGAGGCGTCCAGGAGGCATCCTGACCAGATGCCCGAGCCACCTCAACTGGCTCCTCTCGACGTGGAGGAGCAGCGGCTCTACTCTGAGTCCTCCCCGGATGACTGAGCTCCTCACCCTATCTCTAAGGGAGAGCCCAGACACACTACGGAGAAAACTCATTTCAGCCGCTTGTATCCGGGATCTCGTTCTTTCGGTCACGACCCAAAGCTCGTGACCATAGATGAGGGTAGGAACGTAGATCGACCGGTAAATCGAGAGCTTCGCCTTTTGGCTCAGCTCTCTCTTCACCACAACGGATCGGTACAGCGCCCGCTTCACAGCAGACTGCTGCACCAATCCGCCTGTCGATCTCCCGCTCCATCTTCCCCTCATTCGTGAACAAGACCCCAAGATACTTGAACTCCTCCACTAGGGGCAGGACATCCTCCCCAACCCGGAGAAGGCACTCTACCCTTTTCCGGTTCAAGACCATGGTCTCGGATTTGGAGGCACTGATTTTCATCCCGGCCGCTTCGCACTCGGCTGCGAACCGCTCCAGTGAGAGCTGTAGATCACGCCCTGATGAAGCCAATAGGACCACGTCATCCGCGAATAGCAGAGACGCAATCCTAAGGCCACCAAAGCGGATCCCCTCAACACCTTGGCTGCGCCTAGAAATTCTGTCCATAAAAGTTATGAACAGAATCGGTGACAAAGGGCAGCCTTGGCGGAGTCCAACTCTCACCGGAAACGAGTCCGACTTACTGCCGGCAATGCGGACCAGACTCTGACACCGGTCGTACAGAGACCTGACAGCCCTTATTAAAGGGTCCGGTACTCCATACTCCCGGAGTACCCCCCACAGGATCCCCCGGGGGACACGGTCGAATGCCTTCTCCAGATCCACAAAGCACATGTAGACTGGTTGGGCAAACTCCCATGCCCCCTCAAGAATCCTGCTGAGGGTGTAGAGCTGGTCCAGTGTTCCACGGCCAGGACGAAAACCACACTGCTCTTCCTGAATCCGAGATTCGACTATCCGACGGACCCTCCTTTCCAGAACCCCTGAATAGACCTTACCAGGACTTTAGGACTTTTAATCAAGTAACATTTCCGTCAGTGACTTGGACTTTTACCAAAGTCAAATTTTGGAGAGGTACCTATACTTTTACTTGACTCTGAGATTTCAGTACTTTATACAACACTGTGTTAGATACCATGTACAGTATACACTGATGTTTTAGGGCGCTAGGTTTTGTTTCTTGTCAATATATGTGTGTGAATGGGTAAATGACTGACTGTAGTGTAAAGCGCTTTGGGGTCGTCAGACTAGTTAAAACATTGTACAAGTACAAGCCATTTACCATTTAGCTATTTGCCACCTGATGTGTATAAGCTAACATTACCTAATATTGTTAACATATTAAGGGAAGTAAGCAAATGCAGTGTTAACTTTGAGAGACTGAGGGGACAAGGCAAGTGGTCACAACCTGCTCCTAAGTTTAATTTCTGCCTATGATAAACAATGACTAGAGTGAGGCCACATAAAGCTGTGTGCAGGTACCCTCATCCTGGATGACTGCCTATTCTTCTACCCAGAACTGCACATCATGCTTTTTAACGTAGGGCCTCTTTGTTGTTTTGATTTCTTTAGTCAGTGTGTTCCTGGCCTAGTCATAGAAGACTCTATTCCCACTTCAAAAATAACACCTAGGTTTTTTACTATATTACCAATTTAGACCAAATTAATGCCATCCAGATTAAGTGGTTGATTAAAAAGTTTATTTTTTGAGAACTCTGGTCAAAATATTACAACATATGTTTTGTCAGAATTGAAAAGCAGGAAAATTTATAGTCACCCAGGTTTTGATGTCATCAAGACATGCCTGTAGTCAAAGTAATTGATTGGATTCATCAGGACTTATAGATATAGCTGAGTGTCATCAGCGTAACAAATTAATTGCTGAAAATTAATTGAAATGAATTTCTTTATTTGTCCCCAGTGGGGGAAATTTCATTTCAGTACAGCCCTTCAAGAAAAGATGTACATGGGTAGATGGGTGACCGGGGCCGCAGTCTAGCCAGGCCCCACCTACTTGCAGAGTAGAAAAAGGGTTACAATAGGATGAGTGAGGGGATTGGATTGTCTCTGACAATTCGATCAATGCAAGAAAAAAAAAAAAACTCAGCAAAAAAAAGCAAACATACAGACAACATCATAAGCAGACATATTTCAGGTGGGAGGGATTTTTGGGTGGGATGGGGGGCTCCAAGTCATGAGCGGGGTCCGGGCGCGGGCCAGCTCCAAGGCTAGCCATTAGGGGACCAGATTCAACAACAAGGAGATTGTTTTGTGTCAGGCCGACTGTGGAATTTGTGTCTGCCTTCAAGTCTTTCAATTCAATTCAATTCAATTCAATTCAATTTTATTTATATAGTGCCAATTCATGAAACATGTCATCTCAAGGCACTTTACAAAGTCAAGTTCAATCATATTATACAGACTGGGTCAGATTATACAGATTGGTCAAAAAATTCCTATATAAGGAAACCAGTTGATTGCATCAAAGTCCCGACAAGCAGCATTCACTCCTAGAGAAGCAGAGTCGTCTGCATTGTCCATGGCTTTGCTGCAATACCTCATACTGAGCAAGCATGAAGCAACAGTGGGAAGAAACACTCCCCATTAATGGGAAGGAAAACCTCCGGCAGAACAGGGCTCAGTATGAACGGTCATCTGCCTCGACCGACTGGGGTTACAGAAGACAGAGCAGAGACACAACAAGAGAGACAAAAAAGCACAGAAGCACACATTGATCTAGTAATCTGTTCTACATTAGATGGTAATAGCGGGTGAGCCGTCTTCTCTGGATGATGTCACAGTTAACAGAACGCCAGACCAGGTGTACCTACTATGAAGATAAAAGAGAGAGAACAGAAAGTTAAAGCAGAAATGACAACACGTAATGCATAATTGAAGGACAGTAGAACTCTATAGAGTGAGAAAATTAGATCCTGATGTCCTCCAGTAGCCTAAGCATATAGCCGCATAACTATAGAGGTAGCTCAGAGTAACATGAGCCACTGTAACTATAAGCTTTGTCAAAAAGGAAAGTTTTAAGATTAGTCTTAAAAGTAGACAGGGTGTCTGCCTCACGGACCAAAACTGGGAGTTGGTTCCACAGGAAAGGAGCCTGATAGCTAAAGGATCTGCCTCCCATTCTACTTTTAGAGACTCCATGAACCACCAGCAGACCTGCAGTCTGAGAGCGATGTGCTCTGTTAGGAACATACGGGGTAATCAGAGCTCTGATATATGATGGAGCTTGATTATTAAGGACTTTATACGTTAGAAGAAGAATTTTAAATTCTATTCTTGATTTAACAGGAAGCCAATGAAGGGAAGCTAAAATTGGAGAAATATGAACCCTCTTGTTGATTTTCATCAGAACTCTTGCTGCAGCATTTTGAATCAGCTGAAGGCTTTGAACTGCATTTTGTGGACTTCCTGAAAGTAAAGAATTACAACAGTCCAGCCTTGAAGTAACAAATGCATGGACTAGTTTTTCAGCATCAATCCTGGACAGAATGTTTCTAATTTTGGCGATATTCCGGAGGTGAAAAAAGGAAACTCTGGAAACCTGTTTAATATGGGATTTAAATGACATGTCTTGGTCAAAAATAACACCAATATTTTCTAGTTTATTGCCAGAGGCCAAGTTAATGCCACCCAGATTAAGTGATTGATTAAGAAGTTTATTTTTTGAGGACTCTGGCCCAAAGATTACAACTTTTGTCTTGTCAGAATTTAGATGCAGGAAATTTAAAGTTATCCAGCTTTTGAGGTCATCAAGACATGACTGCAGTCAAAGTAATTGATTGGATTAATCAGGATTTATGGATAAATATAGCTGAGTGTCATCAGCATAACAGTGGAAATTAATCCCATGCTGTCTGATACTTTTGCCAATCGGAAGCATATATATTTATATATATATATATATATATAGTAAAGAGAATTGGTCCAAGGACTGAACCCTTTGGTACTCCACAGGTAACCCTAGAGTTTGAGGAAGATTTATTATTAACATGAACAAACTGGAATCTGTCCGACAGATAAGATTTTAACCAGCCTAATGCTTTCCCCTTCATCCCTACAGTATGTTCAAGTCTTTGTGGGAGAATATTGTGATCAACTGTGTCAAATGCAGCACTGAGATCTAACAGGACAAGTATAGACACAAGTCCATTATCTGAGGCCATGAGAATATCATTAGTGACCTTCACCAAAGCAGTTTCAGTGCTATGATGAGCTCTGAAGCCTGACTGTAACTCCTCAAGTAGGTCATTGCTTTGTAAATGTTCACAAAGTTGATTAGCAACTACTTTCTCAAGAATTTTAGATAAGAAAAGAAGATTAGATATAGGTCAGTAGTTTACTAACTCATCTTGATCAAGAGAAGGTTTCTTAAGTAAAGGTTTAATAACAGCTACTTTAAAAACCTGTGGTACATATCCATTTACTAAGGATAGATTAATCATGTCCAAAATAGGGCCACTGATCAAAGGGAATATGTCCTTAAACAACTTGGTTGGGATTGGGTCTAACATACAGGTAGAAGGTTTAGATGAAGCTAAAATTTTAGATAGCTCAGAAAGCTCTAGTGCTTCTAAACAGTTCAAACACTGCGCAAGTTCTACAGATTCCTCCAATGCTGCCTCACTTACTGAGGATGAGGTAATCATGTTTGGGAGGAT
The DNA here is from genome assembly GCF_011125445.2 of Fundulus heteroclitus. Taxonomy (NCBI): domain Eukaryota; kingdom Metazoa; phylum Chordata; class Actinopteri; order Cyprinodontiformes; family Fundulidae; genus Fundulus; species Fundulus heteroclitus. The sequence continues at coordinate 197,688 of NW_023396477.1, forward strand.
GCCAATTATTCTATTTTTAATGGCATCAATTTTATTTATGAAGAATCCCATAAAATCGTTACTACTAAGAGCTAAGGGAATGGATGGATCAACAGAGCTGTGGCTCTGGGTAAATTTGACAACTGTACTAAAGAGAAATCTAGGATTATTTTTATTCTCTTCAATTAATGATAAAAAATATGCTGCTCTAACTCTGCGAAGGGTCTTGTTATACAACAATAGACTGTCCCTCCAGATTAAGTAGGATTCCTCTTGGTGTGTAGAGCACCATTTTCTCTCCAATTTCCTAACGCAGCTCTGAATTAAACCAGAGAGCCAGCTTCCTGTGAATAATCACCTTCTTTTTCAAGGGAGCTACACTGTCCAATGCAGAACGCAATGAGGAAGTCACAGTGTTAGCAAAGGTATCGATTTGTGAATGGGAAGAAACAGCATTGCTGCCATCTACAGGGCATTTCTGCAATACTGAGGATATTAAAAAGGGGACAGACTCTTTAAGTTTTGATACAGCATTATCCGATAAAGATCTACTATAATGGAACCCTCTTTTTGGGGTGGAGAACTCAGTTAGATTAAACTCAAATGTTATTAAAAAATGATCAGACAGGACGGGGTTGTGAGAGAATACTGTTAATTCTTCTGCCATGTGTCAGCACAAGGTCTAATGTATGGAGCCGAGAGTGTGTCGGTTTATGCACATTTTGAGCAAAACCAATTGAATCTAGGATAGTTTTAAAGGCTACACTAAGGTTAACACATTCAGTGTCAACATGGATGTTAAAATCACACACTATAATAACCTTGTCAGTATTTAACACCAAATCAGATAAGAAATCTGACAACTGAATGAAAAACTGAGAGTAAGGGCCTGGTGGACGATACAAAACAACAAACAGAAGAGGTTTTATTGCTTTGCAGTTTGGATGAGGGAAACTGAGGGTTAAATGTTCAAAAGAACTGTAATTATTAATTGGCCTGGGACTAATTATTAAATCAGACTGAAAAGTGGTTGCTACTCTTCCTCCTCATCCTGTAGTTCTGGGAATGTGGAAATTTAAATAGAGGGAGTTGACTCATTTATACTGACGTAGTCCTCTTACAGCCAGGTTTCTGTGAGACAAAGTATCTGATTATAAGAAATCAATTTATTAACTAACAAAGTCTTTGCAACCAGAGACCATATATTTAATAAACCACATTTAATTGTTTTAGTTTTTGGTTCAAGTGGAGTCATATTGATTTTTGTAAGATTTTTTTGAGTTGCTCCTTTTAGATCAATTTTTGGTCTGTTTTTATATATTTAATTTTGGCCATTTGAAAGTGTGGAATGTATTAACTTTGATCCGTTTTTATACAATTTTATGAAGCTTTAACATGTTTTTATATGCTTTTATATGCTTTCATATGCTTATATATGCTTCAAAATAGAATGAGAGTAGATTAGGATAAAATGCGCTGGTCGTACAAGGTACCAGAGGAGAGTCCCAAGGCCAGGTCAGCAATTAGCAGAGGAAAATGTTTTCAAGGCCACCTACCGAGCAAACCAAGAGAACAACAACTCCAATTATGGTATACCAGATGTTAAGGAGTATAACAGAACTGTATTTGTCATTTTGTTCATGTGAAACCTTGTTAAAGTCAATAAAATGAGCCAGAGCTAGGAGTTGTGCAGGGTTGCTGCCTGCAGAGGCTGGCAGGTGCATCTCTCCCTTCGTGAAGGGGAAACTGAATTCTGTGTCCATGGCTGAGTTTTTGTTTTAAGTCCTGCACAACGAATCAACGAAGACAGCTTCAACATTTGGGGCCTTGGTCCGGGATTCGGGGTGACAGGCGGAATTGGACTTCAGATTGGAATGAAAGGACAAGGGACACTGGCTGGCCACAACAAAAAAATGTAAGCAGAACCTGTTTAATTGAATCGGCATTTTCACCTTAGAAATATAGTCTAAATTATGTGTCCCAGGTCTCAGTAGCACCAAATCTGCTAAATTATTGCTTAAGAGTGCCTTGGAGCAGTACTGAATAAGTGTGGCTCAGAGATATGTCTTGAGCGTGGCGGCTCACTGCGGTTCTCGACGGATAATCGTATTTTGCTGGGTTGGAGGCCCGAGGACTTGAGACATCTCAAATTCTGAATATAGATTGAGAGCAAGATCAGGCAAATACACAATGGTGTGAATGCGGAAGTTTGACGGAGGGTGACTCTGTTAAAACCCCGATTACAGACGTATAAAGTTCTGTCATAAAATGACAGAACTCAGAACAGAGTAGAAAATTAATAAGTTGTGCGCAATAACACAACAAGAAAATAAGTCCTGTGAGTTCAAGAAATCTTTTATAAGAAACTGTGACCTGACGTAGAAACAGGGAGACCGGTATGAGCCGTGAGCTGGACACACACACACCCAGCGAAAACCGGACAGGGAGCAAAGATAAAGATAAAATAAATGAGCTGTGAAGCTGAACACACAATCAGCTATAACAGACTAATTTATCAGGAAATTTAAAGGGGAATCCCAGAGCAACAATTTGAGAGTTTTTAGAAACACGGCGGTTAGATAAGAAGGTTATGCAAAAAAAAAGGAGAGAGAGAGGTCTCACAGAAGACTACGCACAAGCTGTTTGTCTAATAAGTGGTCTTCGTCATGTCTTGTACAACATATTGTGTCTGTTGAAATGAGATCATTGTGTTTGAGTGAGTGGGGGAGAGACGGCTTGGATCCGCGGAGATTGATAATATGTCTATACGCAAATGGGTTTTTGTGTGTAAGTCTGTGTGTGTAGATTTGTGCGTATGACAGAGCTGAGAATAGCAGCTGAAGCGTAGGAGATTTACGGTGGAAAGTCACCGTGCGGAGTGGGTTTACTCTTGAGGAACAAGTAAAAAGTGTTCATCACGGAGGAAGCATTTGATCAGGATATTGGTGAAAATAAATAGGATTTGCAGCATGGCAGCTGCACTGAAAAAAAAAGAAAGAAAAAGGAATGATACTTAAGAGGCGCAGCGTGGGGACACATTTTAGTAACAGATCGGGTAGACGCTTTTCTCGGCTAGTGGGGGAAAATTACTAAAAATAACAGTGAAACGTAAGGAAATAAAAGAAGACAGACAAGTAGCGAGAAGTTGAACCTTGTCTTTGCTAAGGTGAAGCGTTGGACAGCCGGTGAGTAGAACGGTTACGGCGGTTTTGGGTGATTTTGCCCGCACACCCTCCCGTCTGAACTAACAGCGGCGTGTTAGATAATAAACAAAAATATATATTTCGGCAATCTGAACTTTTTAAACACGATCTGTGTAAAATAGTCTGTAAGGACAGTTATGTGTGTGTGTGTTTTGTTCGTCTAATTGTCTTGTTGTATGTGCTATTGGTGTGTGAAAGCTCTGTACATCTGTGTAAAATAATTCAGATTAGAATACTAGAAACCACGGTTTCAAAAAGTGTTTATTTGTGTTGAATGACTGCAGCATTCAAAACAAATGCACTTTGGGGACCTCAATTAAACAGAAAAAGGTTAACTAAAAGTTTGAAAGAAAAAAAGACAATCTAATAACAGAAGTTTTGTGTCTAATATCATTTGTCCAGCCTAAATTAAATTGAGACAAGGATATTAACATGGCTTAAATGAAAAATATCTCAAGGTTGTTAGAAATTATTGAAGCTGGAGATTAGGGTTTTTGTTTTTTTCGTTGGAGCCTAATTATAGAGTACAGTTAACCAGAGGCGTGGGGAAAGTATTCAGTTACACAATTAATGCACAAAGCTTGTATTCGACAATGGATTCATGACAGCTGTAAAAATACCAGATTAGAGGCTTTTTATATTGTAATTTTAGAACATTAATACAATGGCAAACAGCATATTGGGAGAATATGGGAGATTTTTTACTAAGAATTTTACTGCTGCCAAAAGAGGAATTTAGAAGAGCATCAAAATATCAGATGGCCACATTAAACACGTCATCTGTTACAATAATTTGTGGTTATCCAGTTACACTGAGCTGAGGCGAACTACAGAGGGACAGTTTAACCTAAAACAGGACAATAGATATGATAAACAAATCTGACCATAATGTAAACATCTGAATGTTTATGGCGAGGACATGTTAGGCGGAGAGTTTCGGTTTAATCAGTTCCTGGTGACACCCACAGGAACAACATGTTATTAGAAACACCCACCAACCATGCGCGTCATCTGTTACTACATCTACAGCGCCAACCTTGCTGAAAACAGCAGAGGATTGGTCACTGATAGTTGGTATGTCCCGCCTGCTGCTCAGTGCACAGCCCACCCCCTCCAGGGGCAGACTTGCTGTCTCTGCATTGACAAACTAAGGGACCTCTCAGGATGAAATGTGTTTGAGAGAGAGTAAAAATAAATGAGCAATAAAACTTGTGATTTTATCTAAATATAAAATGTATTAATGTATATGTAAATGCTTAACAACATTATATATTTGTTTAGAAGTTAAAAAATATTTCAGCATGAAATATTTATTTATTCACACATTTGTTTATAAATTGTGTAAAAATCAGGGTGTTATGATTTGTGATTTAGCTCATTATTGGCTAGAATTTATAATTTTATGGTTCCAATTCTAAAAAAGTGCCTAAAAAAGAAAAATATTTGTTGTTTACAAGCATAATTTTAACTAGTGTCATTTGTTGCAAAAGTGCATATTAAAATTCCCAAATGAGCTTTTATACTTTCAGGAATACAAAGAAAATATGCAATCAAGTGCGATTAAAACATTTAATTGATTGACAGCCATAGTTTGAATATAATACACTAGACTTAAACCTGGTTGATCAAAAGAAAGCAGGAATTAGTTCACTAACAACTTCTGCTAGTTGTAAGTATAGGAATCACCAGTTAGCAGAACCAAAAGTTAAAAGTTCAAATGGAGCTTAAAGGTGTTTAGTAAAAGTACAACCCTGTTGATTAGATAGATTTTATCAGCCCTGGGTCTAGTCATGCACCAGTTTTAGAGGTATCCTCAGATGGCGTTACTGATGTTGAAAAATTTATGAAAAATGTTATTGGTTTGAATCATTCAAACACAGAAGTTAAACTTTGCAGAGCAGCAAAAATCAACAGGAACGAAAAATGATTTGGAAAAACCAAAGGGCAGAACCTAAAGTATTTCTTTCATGTAAACACATTCTCTGAATTTGATAATTTGACTAAAGGCACACATGATTGTATGCCCTCTTCTGCTGCAAATTATATTGAAAATGATGCTCGAACGTTCCACATGCCAGGTGTAACTTTGTTTTCTTTACTAATTTCTTACTTGGAAGATTGAGTTATACAACACTCTCCCTTAACACCCCAGCAGTGGTTCCTAAATTTGACTGGGACCCACAACAGCGGTGAATTATTTAGAAAAATAGTCTTAAAAGGTGTATCCTCTTCAGCATTACAGCTGATGAAACTTAAATCGTTATAGGCCTGATTGTGATTATGCTCGCTGGGACAAAACATTTGGTACATCATTTTCCAATGTGGCTCAGGATGGGGAGAGGAAGAGAAAACAAATAAAAAAAATAAAAAAATAAATATATTACAAGAACTGTCATTTAAATTGCAATTACAGGGAACAAAACAGAAAGCGAGTAAAAGAAAAAGTGAATATGTAATGGTTTCAGCAGTTGGATCTTAAACTCTGAAGCTGTCACCTGAGTTTAATTAACTCCAAGGAGGAGGCGTGCCTCCTTTTCTCTATTCTTTATATATTTACAGTTCTGTTAGTTACTGAACATGGAAGCAGATGACAGTTCGGTGGTCAGTGTGGCGTCGAGTATTGAACGCAGGGCGTGACGGATGAGTGTTTGGATCTGATATGGTGGACATGTTAAAGCACCCATCGATATACAACTGTGGTTGTCCTGGACATTGAACAACTGTGGGCTGTTTCACCCCACCAGCAGGTCAGCCTGGTATGGAGCAACCAAATCCTAACATGACATCACCTCCACAAGATCAGTACCCCTGCAAGGGGATAACTCGTCTGATGACACACCCCTGAGCATGGCCAGCTGCATGAGCACTGCAGACTCCGAGCTGTCAGCGGAAAAGACTGCATGGACTTTTGGTGGACACTGGAGCCACATATGGGCCTCTGAGTTGTGGACTAAGACTGTCACTGAATATGATAAGGAGAGAAGAAACAGTGTCTGCCGTTGTGACCCTAGGGGGAGAAGGAATTGCTGACATCTATGGAGGACTGTGAACAGAGCCTGCTACAACTGGTGTTCTTTCCAGCTATGGAAGATGCAACGTCTGGGTTCTTGCTCTTCTTCTCACCTGACCCGCCACAAGTCACTCTGTTCTACAACAGGAACCACACAGACTGGTATCAAGATTCTTTAAGGTAAAACACAGACAGTCATTTCTAGGAATTTGTATGTGGCACCTGAGCATTTGGCAGCTGCTACTGCTGATCAATTTGTAACAATATATGTTGTCGGATGAAACAATTTCACATATTTCTCTTTCTCTTCATGTTGAGTACCAGATAAAAGATTTAGGAGCTGTAATGTTCTGCTCTGGTATATGTTAATTACTTTGGTTAAAGTGAGCCTTCCTGTCTTGGATTAGTTTGTATGGTTACTTTAGTTAAGTATTTTGTCTAGTTCAGTTCTATCCCGTTTCCTGCCACTTGTCCTGTCAGTCCTTCAGCCACTGCTTCTTCTGATTACTTCCACCTGTTCTGTTTAATTAGTTCTCCCTCTCTCCTTTGTTCTCCTGCCTATTTATACCTGCCTCAGTCCTCTGCTCCCTGCCAGAATGTCTCGTCTCATTTCCCCATGTTTTCATGTCACGTCTCCTGTGGTAAGAGTTCTCCAGCATTTTTGCATTCTTTGTTTCTGACCTGTTTGCTTTTTTTGAGCATGCCCAGTTCCTGTTAGTTTTTTGGTTTTATGCTTGGATGTTCTGCTCTGTACCCAGCTTGGATTGTTTTTTGCCTGCCGGACCCATCCCCTCATCACTTAAAATAAATCCTGTTAAACTTACCTAAGCGTCTGGCTGAATACCGGGTTCTCCTCTCCTGCAAAATCATTACAGGAGCATGGTTAAATGTCCCCTTCAGGCAACTGATTGGGCTCCTACCAGCGTGCAGGTTTGCTGATTTGAAATTATACTAATTCCTTTGAAATAAACTTATCAGTTACATCACAGACAATTTAAAACATAAGTTTGAAGTGTTACCATGGCCGGGAACGTACTGATCATCATTACACAGCAGAAGGTCCACGGAGGTGGGAATACTTTCATGTGTTCCACTTACATTTAAGGTTAGTAAAGATAAAATTGCAATTTGCCAGGGAACGTGTCTTTCCTGGGCTGTGTTATTTTCCGCAGGAACAACCAATGTGTCCTCCAGCAACAATCAAAGCATTCTAACAAACCCAAACTACAGCGCGTGAATGACGTTATTGTTTTGGGACTAAATGGCTGCTATCACAACTACATTGTGGGTACGTTGATCTCACGCAACCTTTGAGGGACCTTGTGAAAATATCAGGTATGATAAATTTGAACAATATTTTTGATTTGGATTCAGGATTCGAGGAAGTGTTTTTCCTACTTCACCAAAGATTAGCCTTTGCAGTTGAATTGACTCTTTGACGGCTTTTTATGTTTCTGGAACAAAATTTATTTTGTTTCCAAAAGGGGGAGTGAGGATAGGGTTATACACATATCAGTAAATAGGATTTGTAACAAATTGATAGACAGATAAGTAAATGCGTATATGGATTTAGTATGTGTTGGAAAAACAGGGCATGTCAAATGTTGGTAAAGGGTGAGTGCCGGATTTTTGACGTGTGGATGGCATCTATTGAAGAGGAACTGAGTGAGGAATTAATTAGAAGTAGAGTATAGGTGGAGCAGAGCAGCTTCAGAGGTGCTTTGGAGTAGAACGGGTGCTGTAAAACGACCAGATGGTGTTTCCTCCAGGATTAAAACAGGAACTTTTTCTGAAGCACCCAGAGTAGAACATCTGGGGTTATAGAGGTTACAGCAATGTCTTGTGTAAAGTGGTGCGATTTGTGGTCACTTTAATCCAAAGAAGATTCAGACATCGTTACAGAAAAAAATTTACTTTGATTTCAAACCACAATTGACTAAATTTTGATTCCACAGACATGGCAATCCACATCCGAGGTGTAAAGTGTTTGTGTGTGCGTGCGTGGATTCTTTTGCAGGGAGAGAACAGAGAAACTATGATAAAATGTCTCATTAACTATTACATTTCTAGGCATAGGTTTCCTGACAGGATGAACATGGACAATGGAAGGTGGTAAGGTTTAATTAAAATCTGAAAAAACGATTGGCTAAAATCTGTGCACAGACAAAAATGGATTGGGTTGATGCTTTAACATTAGCATTGATGTCAGTCAGAAATTCTGTAATTCAGAGATGGGGACTGACACCACAGGAGTTACACACAGGAAGACCTTTTCCAGGTCCACACACCAGTTTGCCATGTCAACCAATGAATGAAACATCAATTTCCCATTGTGGTTATTATAGTGCTCTCCACAGGATTGTTTCAGCGTTCAGGATTTATAGGATAACACCATGCTGTGAAAGGGAGCCTACTGGTGAATCCTCTACTCAACCAAGGTCATAATAATACCCGTAGACAGATTCAGTGAGCTTAAGCTCACTCACAAAAGTTGAGGAAAGGAGACAGAGCAGAAGAACAAAGAAGAAGAGGTGGAAGCATGGTCAAATTTTGACCAGAAAAGGCAGTAGCATCAGTGCTTCAGGGGGACAGAAGAGGCGGATGAGTGGTCACTTTCGGACCACAGGGCAGTGAGCTGCTCTCCTGCTCCAGGAAAAAAAGAAAGAAGCATAAAACAGAACAGGCGGAAGAAGTGTTTTTTAACTGACCACAGTGTTTTAGCAACTCTCACACCCAGAGGGAAGAAGAAAACCAAAAGAGACTCAGAGAACTAAAAAAGAAGGAACTAAAAAAAACTAAAAAAAAAGCTGTTCCTGCATAACAGCGAGTGAGAATGCTAATCTGCAGAATTATTTGAGGAGAAGATGCAGAAGATCCATGCATAAGAGAAAAAATAGCTGAAAAACATTGAAGAATTTGAAAAATTTTAAGAATTTGAACAATTTGAAGTAATTTGTAGTAGTAGTAGTATCAGTAGGATCAGTAGAAGTAGCAGCAGCAGCAGTAGTGTCAGTAGTAGTAGTAGTAGTAGTAGTAGTATCAGTGGTAGTAGTAGTATCAGTAGTAGCAGTAGTAGTAGTAGTAGTATCAATAGTAGTAGTACTAGTAGTAGTAGTATCAATAGTAGTAGTACTAGTAGTAGTAGTATCAGTAGTAGTAATTGTAGTAGTAGTAGTAGTATCAGTAGTAGTAGCATAAATATCAGATGTTTAAGAAGAATATGTACTATTTGAAAAATTTGAAAACATTTGAAAAATTTGAAAAAAATGGAATAATTTGAAAAATTCGAATAATTTGAAAAAATTTGAAGGAAGGTGAAAATTTTGAAGGAATTTGAAAAAATTGAAGGAATTTAACGAATTTGAAAAAACTTGAAGGAATTTGAAAAATTTGACGAATTTGAAAAAAAATTAAGAATTTTGAAAAATTTGAATAATTTTGAAAAATTTGAAGAAATTAAAAAATTAAAAATCTTTGTCCTGCTGAGATCTGGGATGAAACCTCCTGTAGCTCTGATATAGCCTCTTTCTGTGTCATCTTACTGGCCATCTTAATCTTGGCTTGTTCGGGCTGTACTGGGCTTATCATTTGTTTTGGCACTGGTTGAGCTTTGTTTTGTAACAAAGCTGATGGTGCATGGTTCACAGAATAGAAGATGTTTGAAATCAGCCGTTTTGCACTTGGCCTATTTAGAGAGAAACAATTTCTGTTGAACAGATGTCTCCTCTCCCAAAAGATGTTAAAGTTGTCTATGAAGGTTACAGTTGTTTGTTTGCATGTTTTTTCCAGCCATTTGTTTAGCATCAGAATTCTGGAAAAAATCTCATCTCCACAATTAGGGGCGCATGAGGGCCGCTGAGAAACACCTTGACATTAAGGCCATCAACTAAGTTCAACAGACCAATGTAATTCTCTTTCAATACTTCTGATTTTCTTATCCGGTTGACGTCGCCCAGGGCTTCAGCTTGTATTATGAGTTTTTCCAAGGTCGGGCGTTCTTTCAAGACCCTTGGAAGGATGTCTGATATATCAGACACCAGGCCACAGTTCCTATCGTTATAAATCAACACCTCTGTGTTTTTCTTGTTACAGAAATGTTTAATCCCACTTACGGATCCATTGCATAATATCAGGGTCCTTGGCCCTGTGGCATGTCTTCTCTCTGATGTCTTAGAACGAAAATCGTTGACATACCTTTGATTGTTGTCCTCCTGGGTCACATTTTGGAGCGGAGCGAATCTGTTTAGTAATGGAATTCCAGCATTTCCAGCAGGTTTACTCCTATCATTTGTTTTGAGAACAGCCTGCTGTTGTTTCACTTGTCTTGAGACATCTCTCTGTAGTCTCGGCCAGTTTTCTTTGTCCAGGTGTGGGGTTCGTTGATCCTTTGGTCTTGCACCCAGAGTGGTCCAGGGATTCTCATTTTCCTCAGGCAACTGTTTGTTTGCTGAGTCGCTGGGCTGGTGGTCACCGTTCGGAATCACAGGCAGGGTTGTTTAATTTCCATGCACGGTGTTTACATCATAATTCACTTCGAGTCGACAGATTTTCAGTTCCATAACAGCCATCTTCTGTAAAAGCTTGTCAAAGTCCATTGTGGTGAAGGTAGGCATCTTTTCAAAATTAAAATAAAAAAATAAGTAAAAGAAAATAAATAAAATAACTAAAGCCAATTTTCTGTGGTTTTGGTTCTACAACTACTACAACTCTTACTAAATCTGTGAATATCTTTCTAACTTTACCAAAGTCTTGAACTGGAAGTTGTTTATGTAAAAGTAAAGTAAAAAAAAAAAAGTTCAAAGAACCACAGAAAAACATTTCAGATCCAAAACGTACAGCGTTCTAATTCTTCCAGTCTATTAACAGCTTCCCTTAAGAGGTTGGACACTGAACGTCTGCCTGCTGAGTTTGACATTACTAAACAATGCTTCATGGCGGGGAAAAGCCATGTAGATTCAACCAATGCAGTAAAATGCTAACCAACCAATGGGCAGAAGTTGACCCCTTTAAACACAGCCCCCCTACTTTGCATAATGAGGCAGAAATGCATACAGAAATGTAAAAACAACAGGCAGAAATAAAGCATTTAGCATTGAAGAAATAAATAGGGTAAGAAATACAAAGGAAGAATAAAACAGACCAAAATATTATAACATGCACATAAATAAATACTTAAAAAAGAAGTAATTAATAAATAAAGTTGAAGATTATATCGGACAATAAATAAGGTCATTAATACAAAGTTAAATAAATAAAGAAGCTAATTAAAAGAGATATACATTTTTGTCTCACTGTATAATTTAATTTCTACCTACATTTATTTGTTTCTTTTATTTTTGGTGGCGATTAATTGTATGCTTATTTATTTATTGAGCATTTATTTATTTCTGTATTTATTTTTAAATATGGTTGAGCTGGTCCTCCATAGATCTGAGACCCTTTTACTGTGAATGAGCTCTGTGCAAATGTGGTTCTACATTTGGCTGGTCTGCAGTCACTGCTGGCAGTGCCTCTGGTCTTGACACCTCGGGTGCTATATGTTTGTATGATGTTGCAATTTCTGGAGCAAAGTTATTAATACATTTAAAAAAACAATTTTAAGAAAGAATATTTTACAAAATTCTCAAAACTTAATAAATTGTGCTTTTCTTGAATTCCGCAGAAGTGCCATCGTTTTAGTCTAACACTTCAATGAGAATGAGTCACAGTAAAGGGAATAAGGTTAAAACCGAGAGTCTGGCACACCAAACTACAATCTGCACCACACAATGCAGCAGCAGAACACAGGAAATGACACAATACCTAATCGATTTCCAATTAATCCATGAAATAAACTAAGTGACCTAGAGCAATAGAGTGATAGTCATCAGCAGTATTTCCTCTAAGGTGCATGCCGACTTGACTTTGAAGAAAGAAAGGACTTCACTTTGGCCAAAAGACGGAGTTGAAAAAAGCTTGAGCGAACAACAGAGCTAATCTGTTTGTCAAATTTGAACCCATTATCAAATGTTATCCCAAGATTTTTGACATGAGAATTAAAAAAGGGGGGCAGAGTACCAGAGTTTGTGGTGATAACATTTGACATAGATGGAGAACCAAACAAAATGCATTCAGTTTTGCTGTCGTTTAAGTGCAAACAGTTCTGTGGCAGCCACTGCTTTATATCTGTAATGCAATGCAGTGTTTTCATTTGGCTTCGTGGGCAAATATATCTGCAAGTCGTCGGCATACAAGTGAAAAGACAGGTTGTGCTTTTTTATAATTGATCCCAGAGGTAACATATACATTGAAAACAAAATAGGGCCGAGAATAGATCCCTGTGGCACCCCACAGGGCAGCGATGCCTTTGAGGAGCGGTGGTCACCAATCGCGACAGAGAAACTCCTGTTTGCCAGGTATGACCTAAACCACTGGAGAGTGGTGCCACGGATGCCGACGTGCTCTAGGCGAGATACAAAGACTGCATGGTCAACTGTATCAAAAGCTGCTGTGAGGTCCAGCAGTACCAGCACAGCAGGGTTCCCAGCGTCCACAGACAAGGCAATATCATTGTGCACCTTTAACAGTGCTGACTCGGTGCTATGTTGGGATCTAAAACCAGACTGAAATTTATCAAGAATAGAATTGGTCTCCAAGAATGTCTGTAGTTAAATAAAAACAACTTTTTCTAAAACCTTAGAAAGAAAAGGCAAGTGGGAGACAGGTCTAAAATTGGAGGGCACAGAGGGGTCAAGGTGCATTTTTTTTTATGAGGGGCCTAACCATCGTGGGTTTCATGCCACTAACCACCTTAGTAAAAGAAGACAAAGAAATGGTCTCAAACCGTTCAAATACAGCAGTCTGTGCCGGAGGAGCACAGACATCATCAAAAGACAAATACATATTCATATTACAGATATTCTGCCTGACTGATGCCACTTTATCAGTGAAAAAGGACACAAACTCCTCACAAGTTGCAGTGGAGGCATCGGACAGGACAGTAGGGCATGGGTTAATGACAGAATCAATAGTAATTAAATAACAGTCTTGGATTATGAGAGCTATTAGCTATAATGGAGGACAAATATTTGGACTTAGCTTCCTTTAGCGCTCTCTGGTAAGCAGCCAAACTGTCCCTTAACCGGCCCAGGGATACATGCAGTTTATCCTTTTTCCACCGCTGTTCAGCCTGTCTGCATTGTTGTCTGAGCAGACGGGTATGGTCATTCAGCCAGGGATCTGACTTAGTTTTAGTAATTTTTTGCCGAAAAGGAGCAACAGAGTCAAGAATCGCAGAACATGTTAAATGAAAATTGGCTAGTGGGCTGTCAGGACCAAGAGGGAGGAACCAACCCACAGTCATCAGACAGCTGAGAGTTTCCGAAGGCAGCAGCAAACTCCCCAGCCGTTGATGGAGTAAAGATTTGGCGTCTGCGAGCTGGGGAAACTGGCTTATTGGCAGGTAGGGGGCAGCAAAGTCAAAAACAACAGGGAGGTGATCCGAGATAGCAGTGTCAACTATTTCTCTGAGGGAAACCGAAAGCCCATGAGAGATGACAAGAACAAGAGTGTGCCAGATTGAATGAGATCAAAGGAAACTAAAAGGCCTTTGAATTTGTTGGCCAGTTGATTTGCTGCACAACAGACATGAATATTAAAGTCTCCACAAATCAGCAGTTTATCACACTTTGGGAGAAACTCAGACAGAAACTCTGAGAACTCTTGGAGAAAGTCCTTATTAAATCTGGGTGGGTGATAAACTGTGGCACACAACACAGGGCAGGTAAGGTAGATCACGAACAACTGCAGTTCAAAGCTGGAGTAATTATTGGCAGTTATCGTCCGGCATCTGAAGCTGTCCTTAAATATAGCAGCCAGACCACCCCCGCGACGAAGGAACAGCCGGGGAGATCCGCACTGGCCGACGGCATGGAAGCAGCACTCCGGTGTCCCAATAAACCGGTCGGAGCCACCGTTATCTATACTCTGTGGAACTCTGCAAATCGTAGCCACTGTAATCTGTGAAGAGTCCAGCTGGTAGACGACAGGGATCATGGAGAGAGGAAGCCAAAGACAATTTCAGTCTAATGAGGACTCCCCCTCGCTTTCCGTGTTTTCTGCGGCGACAGCTGCGAGGCAACCAGCAGGAAGGACGCCATAGATGCGGCGGTATATCCAGGTAAGGCGGAAGCCTCTTTGAGTGTCCAGCAAAGCAGCAGATTGGCAGTTTATCCAAAGATTTGCCAATATTAAGAAGTGTCAGGCGATCGTACACCAGCAGAGGTGACGCACTCCGTACAACAGAGAGCAGAAACAGAAAGAACATTAACACTCTCAGCAGAGGGAGACGGGCAGCCAAACACAGGGGTGTCATCTTCAAAAAACAACCAGAAAAAACAACCCAAAAACATTCCAGTAAAAAAAAATGTTTAATGTTGATTTAGAAACGTTTGGGTTATCTTTAGGAGTAACCGGTTTTAGCGACCGATCCCCACTGCGACCCCTAGCTCCCAGAGGTAAAATCGCAATAATAAAATCAGCCGTCCCTAAAGTAAATGATTTTACTGAGCAAATCATTCTTTAAAATACTCAGGATTTGCATTGTGAATGGGTAGAAACACATACCAAATGTCGTTTTGAATTAGTTAAGCTAATTTAACTCTATTCCATGTTGTTCTTAAGTCAGATCTGCAGTGAACAGGATTCACTGAATTACTCTGATTATGATCAACCACTTTGTTTTGTCTTTTGTTTTGTTTTAGCATGTAAATAGTTCCTTAGCTTAGCTTCTTTTGATCTTGATTTAACTTTGTAGTTTAATTAAGTTTCACTAGCCTGGTAGAGAGGATCTGTTAATCGAAATATGTTAATTCAGATAAACAGCATTATATAGTGATGTTTCTCTGGATGTTCATTCTATTTCTGTTATTAAATTCTTGAGCTTGAAGAAGTTGTCACTCCTTTATTCTTTCTGTGTGCAGTTTGCTGTTAAAAGATCGCTAGAGCTCAAATTCGTCCCTTTTAACCATTGTCCTGATATCAGCTTAAGAGCTGATCATCACCAGACAATACTTAACAGACAGAGAGTTATTTATGAAACATTAAATAACCTCCCCCCCCCTAGTGTCCTGTCTAGCAATGTGGCAATAAGAATTGAGGTCTTAATGCCAAATAGAGCTTGACAGATTTTGCTTTCACAAGTGGAGCAATCAGCATTCGCCGTAGTGCCATAGTGGACAATACAATTGGAAAGTAGGAGAGTAAAGGAAGAACAAGAAGAGAAAAAAAGAAAGAGAAGAGGTGAAAGAAAGAAGAGATAAAAGGACAAGAATGATAAAATGTCTTCCGTCTGCTTCATCACCTGGAAAGAGAGATGTAAAAAGAACAGCACAACCAACAGACATAGTGTAACAGATACAATAGAACAACACCTTGATGCCATTGCTAAATCATATGTTTTATTATTTAAGCTGACATGTCCGTCCGTCCGTCCGTCCGTCCGTCCGTCTTCTTCCGCTTATCCGGGGTCGGGTCGCGGGGGTAGCAGCTTCAGTAGGGAGGCCCAGACGTCCCTCTCCCCGGCCACTTGGGCCAGCTCCTCAGGAGGAATCCCAAGGCGCTCCCAGGCCAGCCGGGAGACATAGTCCCTCCAGCGTGTCCTGGGCCTTCCCCTGGGCCTCCTCCCGGTGGGACGTGCCCGGAACACCTCACCAGGGAGGCGTCCAGGAGGCATCCTGACCAGATGCCCGAGCCACCTCAACTGGCTCCTCTGTAAGTGGAGGAGCAGCGGCTCTACTCTCAGTCCTCCCCGGATGACTGAGCTCCTCACCCTATCTCTAAGAGAGAGCCCAGACACACTACGGAGAAAACTCATTTCAGCCGCTTGTATCCGGGATCTCGTTCTTTCAGTCACAACCCAAAGGTCGTGACCATAGATGAGGGGAAGGAATGTAGATCGACCGGTAAATCAAGAGCTTCGCAAAGAAGCTAAGCTAAGGAACTATTTACATGCAAAACAAACAAACGACAAAACAAAAGTAGTTGATCATAATCACATTAATTCAGTGATTCATTGTTCACTGAAGATCTGATTGATCTGACATGGAATGGAGTTAAAAAAAACATCTGCCATGTATTTCAATCCATTCACAATGCAAAGCCCAAGTTAACCAAAACATTATTTGTTGAAATAATATTCCGAGGACCGGTTTGTCCTGTAAAATAATTTAATTCAGAATCGCTTGCCTTTGTTTATGCAATTTTACCTCTGGCCGCTAGGGGTTGCTACATTGATCGTCGCTAACCTGGTTAAAATCTATAGTAATCACAATTATCTTGAAAACCAGCATTAATATACCATATTGATGCGGGAATAAGGCTCATAACACCATCGGAGGATGGCGGAGCAGAACAGTTACGCTTTATGCTTTAAAACGTACTCCTTTTGAAATGTCCGAAACCGGATGTTAGCAAGGCTAATAGCATGTTGGCTAGTGGACGCTCGGCACTAACAAATGAAAGCTTTTGCTTTATTTTTAGTCATCATGAGGGGCTGGATAACATAAACATCAATGTCCCATCAATGTATAAAACCCTTGTGAAGGTAACCTTGTTATAACCAAATAAAGACACACTCAAATGATATTAGCATTACCATGAAACGAAGGCTATCGTGAGCTATTTCATTAGCCCTTTGTTCTAAAGCACCATGTGTATAAATGGCCCCAATAAACCTTTTACTTCACCCTCAGCCCGCTGCCCAAACCTGTCCTTTTCTCGTGTCAGTTCTGTTCAGTTTGGCCATTCACGGAAGGGGCGTTGAAGGAGGAAGTTGTTGGTTTCTTCTTGGCAAGCTAGCGTTTAGCACTACAGCATGATGTGGCTAATCACAGCGGGGGGAGGGAATGGAGGCCTGGTCTGAGCACGTTCTCTGAACCGGTGACAGTCCGATTTGAGCAGATTGCCTCAAAATTCCACAACTTTCCGCTCCATCTGGGCTCGATCCCATGTATCGGCTGAGAAGAAATACACAGAGCTGTTTCGCATGCAGGATCTTTGCTCCTGCTACCGGTGATGATGTTTAAGACAGCAAACTTAGCTCTGTGTTTGCACGGACATGTTGTTTGTCCGGATTCAGTCAGGTCCTCTGCTGAAGCAGCCAGTCGGGTCTAGCAGACCCTGGATCAAGCGTGGCTGGTCCAGGCAATCTTTCAGATTTCCTAGCAGATGAGGCCATATGGCCCTATGGTTCAGGCCTTCTCCCTTGTCCTGGAGAGGGGGTCTGTGCAGCTGCTGAAGAGGTCTGCAGAAGAGTGCTGAAGAGAAGAAAAGTTCTTTGTCTGTGGGAGGAAGGTTTTTATCTGTAAGGAGGGCTCTCAGCAGGACCCCTGGTGGGAAGAAGGGCCGTCCAAGCCTTGAGGGTCTCATGTTGCGGCCAGAGTGGAATTCCTTTGTGACCCCCCTCCATACTACATGTTCAGAATTCAATCTGAGATCAATTATTCATCATGGCGTACTCACGGCATAACACTGTGCAGCTTGGAACTTACTTGTGACTTTAGTGGTTGTTTACTATTTGAATATTGAACGTCTGTGAGTTTGCCAGCTGTTGATTTAGCTAAGTTCTGACTTAGATATTTTCTTTGTTGTAGAGTTTTTGCCTGAAGGAGTTGGGCTGAGTGCCGCTCCCTGTTTGTGTTTTCCAATTGTGTTTGTTTTGTTTAGAAACAGTTTTATTTAAATACCCCAAGCGGCACACCCCCGCCCGAGGGAGGCACACCCCAGGGACCCCCAGACCTACCCCGGACCCACCCAGTGGCAGCACAGCTACCAGGTCAGTAACCCACGTCTGTCACCGTGGAACTCCCCAAGAGCGCCGCAAGTGGCTGCTGTAGGCCGCTCGTAGGCCTCCCAAGCCCCTCCCAGATGGGGGCAACAGACCCCGGAGTCAGACCCACCAGGCGCCCCACTCCGAGTGTCCCCCAGAGCCCCAGGAATCCCCCCATCAAGCCACTGCGCCCTGCAGGAAGCAACCCACCGCCCCCCATTCCACTAAGTGATGGTGCTGATCAAAGGAGCCAAAACAGATCGATCAGATGTAGATACAGATGCTGTCTCAAGATTAATATGATGCAACAAAAGATCTCTATACTGATTGATACTGAGATTTTCCTTACTTTTCCAATTCATGAGGATAGTTTTCTTTGTGATACATAATGCAGTGAAAACCATGTGAACTATTTTTTTTCCAGAAGGCTTTCCTCAAAATTACCGAGCAAGCAAACTGATGGGGAAGGTGTAATTTTACAGCTCAGGCACTTTGATAAGTCCTTACATATCTGTGTCCAGAACCTCTGGACTGGTGTGCATAACCATGATGCATGAATATAATTATCAGGATGATTGCTTATGCAGTGTGGGCAGATATTAAATTGTGCCAAACCCATCTTGAATAATCTTTGAACAATGTATAATTGAACAACATGTGCTATACAAATAAATTTGCCTTGCTTTGCCTTGATTGATGGGTGGGTCACAGGCCTTTATAATTGGGCAGGTTGCGGTGTGCGTCTTTGTTCTGGGCCTCGTTTCAGAAAGCTGTAGAAAGCTGCTACTCTGAGTAGTCCTTCCTCACTCTGTCACACTCAGCGTTTTCAGTTTCAGAACAGGTGATATCAATCAGGTAATTAAACACAGCATCCAATCAACCCTGAGTTGAACTCGAGCACGAGCAGGAAAAAAGTCCTCCTCAACAGAACGCAGGTAACGTGATTCACCATGGCAACGGCAGGAAATAAGAAGCCTGGAAGTGCACTTTTACCGCAAGTGGAATTAGAAATCTTTAATGAAGGCATGTGGAGAATATTAAACCATAATAAACAATGCTGTTGCTGCAGGAAAAAGGGGTTGGCGGCAGAAAATAACTCAAAAGGTCAATGCATGAGTGATATGAAAGTTATTTGACAGATTATTAAGATAAGATAAGATAGGCTTTGTTGACCTCACATTGGAGAAATTCACATGTCACATTGGCTCAGTAATCAGAAGAAGGTGCCAAAAGCAGGACAAGGTGCATCAGGTATATACAGTGTGTCCTCGTTTATACAGTGGATCAAAAAGAAGCAGATAAGAAAATAAGAACAAAAAATACAAACTAGAAATAAGGCAGAGGATATCTTATGTACATTCACGGTGACTTATATACATGTGTATTGACATATATTCAGGTGTAATAGCAGCAGAAGTCACTTCTTTCAGCTGTAATAGAAGTCACTTTCTATTACAGCTGTTTTCTCACACTTCACTCATTCAGTACAAAAGAGGGGCATGGGGGGGGCGCATTCATTACGAAAGGCATTGAAAGGACATGGCAGCAAATCACGATGAAGTATGAAAATACAGTTTAATCAGGTAAGGTTAATTTACAAGTTTTTCTTAGTTTAACGACTAAAGCATTTATTGGCTATATTCAACATATGCAATTAATGATGGGATGGTGGGAGTTATTGAAATAACTGTTATATTCTTCTTTTTGCCAGCATTGTTCACTCATCCTTCTAAAAATGAGTTGACACTGATTGTCTTGTAGGTTTTAATTTGTGCCAACCTCACTTTATATTAATCATATAGACTATATGTATATTTTCAGTTGAAGAAAGTGAAGAAATGTGCAGTAGCCCTAACAGTGTTGGGGGGAAAATATATGAATGGAAACTAAAATATATGAATGGAAGATTAGAGCTGGAAGTGCCAAACTTTGATACAGAATAAATTATTGCTTTTATTCTGTGCAGTTCTGTTATTAATCTTGTGGGTCTCTGACTATGGAACACGTTTAAACTATAACTGAGTGCATCAGTATCATTCCTGACATACAGCTGCTTCTGAAAGAGTTTCTGCGTCTCCTACGTTAATAAAAAGCTGCCATTGGCATTAAAACGAAGATCAGAAAAAGATGTTGTTCAGAACCGAGAGCAATCCCTCTTGTGTTAGAAATGTGATGTGCAAGCAGAGAATATGGAAATAAATCATCTGATAATCCCAAAGCTCTTTACATTGGTCATTCACCCATTTATTCACACATTCACACCCTGACGGTGGTGAGCTATGTTAGTAGCCACAGCTGCCCTGGAGCAGACTGACAGAAGAGAGGCTGCACAGTACCACATGCTTGTGCTAAATCTCACTGCAGAAAATGTAAATAATTTAATGGCAATAAAATTGGAACTCTGAAAGATGGGCACATCTCTCAGTTCTTCCTTAGCAGGACCCCTACTCTGAAATAAAAATGTGCTATAGGGCTCTTTAAAAAAATCCAAGACTTGTCTTTCTCATGTAATCTGGCTAAACAGTTTTATCTAAACTAAGTAATCAAAAATAAATTCTTGCTATAACTTGATTCTTTTAGTAAGCCGTGTAGCTTGTTATAATCTCAGGTTTTGGACAGCCCTAATGTAGCCTGTGTGCACGTGCGATGTTGCTCACAGAGGTCAAGTGAACGCTCAGGGAGTTTGTGCGTTTGCTCAGACACATGAAAAATTAAGGGGAACATTGGTCATCAGGCCAGATACATGACAGCTGCCATCTCATTGATATTTCTGCTTCCCACTCTACTTCCGGTCAATATGGCAACATAAACAAACCCAGTCACTACATCTGGAACTCCACAGATTTAGTCTGCTGGAGAACAGTTTTTCAACTTTTAACTTGTGTTCTCTTGTGTTCTCTCACTGTTCTTCCTCTTCACAGTAGCAACATCTGGCCTGGCATGTAATGATTCTAGCTGTGACTCACCTGATCACCTCCTCCCCACTGGTTGCCGTCACCTGCAACTAATTCCCTGCTCTAATTACTCCTGTCAGCCCATCCCTATATAAGCACTCCTCTTTCAGTCTGTCTTGGCCGGTTTGTCTGATCTCCAAGACACTGCACTCCCTCGATGACCAGACGCCCAGCTTCCCTTATACTCTCCAGCCTTTGCACTCCTCGCCAGCCAGTCTGCTCCCCCACACCTCACACCATCCCAGGTTAGTGGATCTTGCCACCCACTCACCTCTCTACTTTGTGTTCCAGTCTCCCCTCCCGTCTCGATCCGCCAGCACATCCTGGCTTTCACCCTGACGCATCACAGCCACAGTCATCCTTCACATCCTGGTCCCTGCTCCGACGCACCACCTGTCCCATTTCGTCAGCGCGCCTCGGACCCAGCTCCGGAGCTCGTCAGGCCCGTTCTGTTAGTGTTCCTGCGTTCTGTCTGCTCGCTTCATCTCCACCGTCTCCAGTCTGCTTCAGCCCGGTCCTGTCTCTGATCCATCCAACCTTCTTTGTGGCAATAAAAGCTCCTAAATCTACGGCTCTGTGTGCGGTTTGAATTCAGGCTCCAGACCCCAGTCATTACATGGCATTCTGTTTAGTTATGACACCGTCCTGGAGGGGGGCATCAGCTGAGCTTCTGCTGCTGTCAGCTACATACAGATGGCCCTGTCTTTCATTGTTCATCCCTGTCTGTCACCTACACATAGCTCTTCACCGAGCTTATACAACGACTAACTCTATTTGCTCCCTTTCTACTTCTAGACTTGAAAACTGGCTTAGAGCCTATCTGCTTAGTTGTGTTTCTTTCCTAGATGAAGGCAATTGAGAAGCTACTGCTGCCATTTTATTTTATGTTATACATTTCTCCCACATCAAAAGTACTCCTGGATCAGTGCTTCTGTGTTCTTTTTGTGTGTCTGATCTGACTTCTCAAACCGCTAGTCAGTCATGGCAAATTAGTTAAGCAAATTTAACATGATTCCATGTTCAAGATGAAGTTTGGTTCTCCAACTTAGGTCTGTAGTGAAGCAGGATTCACTGAATTATTCTGATGATGACGATTAACCACTTTATTTTGTCTTTTGTTTATTTTGTGGGTACATAGTTCCTTAGCTTCTTTTTATCTTAATTTTGCCTAGTAGTTTTAGTTAAGTTTCACTAGCCTAGAGAGGATTTGTTGCTTGAAATACAGTGTTAATTCAGATAAATGGTGTTCTATAGTGGTGTTCTCTGGATATTCAATTTATTTCTATTAATAAATTCTTGAATTTGAAGAGAAGTTGTCACTCATTTATTCTAAATGTGTGCAGAGTTTGCTGTTAAAAGAACGCCAGAAAAACATGTTTGACCAGGAGCTGGGTTGTCTGAAGAGCGGATGGGAGTTTACGAAGAGGGATCAAATGGCAGGACTTGGAGAAACGGTCGATGATGGTGCGTATGGTGGTCATGCCATTCGAGGAGAGAAGGCCAGTCACGAAATCAAGAGCTATATGGGACCAGGGACGTTCAGGAACCGGTAGTGGTTGAAGCAGGCCTGCCGGTCCTTGCTTGGAGGATTTGTTCTGGGCACAGACTGGGCAGGAGAGGACAAAGTCTTTTATATCTCAGGACATGTAGGGCCACCAGAAGTGTCTTGAGAGAAGTGAACTCGTACGAAAAAACCCGGGATGGGCCAAAAACTTCTCGGAGTGAACCCATTTGATTACTTGAGCACGGGCAGACGAAGGAACGTAACGACGGTTGGGAGGACCATTTCCAGAGAGCTCCGAAAGTGCAGGTCGGACGTAAGATGGGGGCTGGCTCCTTTTTCTAAGTCGGTGGCCTAATACGGACGGGAGAGAGCATCGGTTTTCTGGTTCCTGGATCCAGGGCGATAGGAGATGGTTAGGTTAAAGTGGGAGAAAAAGAGTGACCAACGTGCTTGCCTGGGGTTCAGGCACTTGGCGGACTGGAGGTAATCCAGGTTCTTATGGTCAGTCCAAATTTGCATGGGCTGCTCGGACCCCTCTAGCCAGTGTCGCCATTCCTCCAGGGCAAGCTTGATGGCCATAAGCTCACGGTCACCAACGTCATAATTGCGCTCTGCCGGGCTTAGACATCGGGAGAAGAAGGCGCAAAGGTGTGACTTCTGGTCCTGGTCCGAGCTTTGGGAGAAAAACGGCCCCACTCCAGTGTTAGAGGTATCGATCTCGACTATAAACTGTTTACGAGGCTCGGGGTGGATTAGTATGGGAGCATTGGAAAAACTTTCTTTTAGAGCATTGAAGGCTGAGTCAGCTTCAGGCAGGGTCCGAAATTAACACTCGCCAGTCGCCAAATGCGAGTAAATTTCCCGTTTGGCGAGTGAATTTCAGAGGGCTAGCTGCCGCATGGCGAGTAAATGTTTGTACCAAATAAAATAAAAGTAACATAAAAATAACAAAACCCATACGATCCGTTCACAGCTCTGTCCATCCAGAGCTCAGTCTAGACCCGCCTTCTGCGGTGCTGGTTCAGCTTCTTTCACATTCAGAACCAGTCATGGCTGAACGCTGGATCAGAAAACAGATCTGCTAACCAGATACAGTCTAAAACGCCAATTAGTCTGTTTATAAGTTTCGTTCTTATTTATTCTGATTTTTTTTTTTAACTACCTGCGCTGCGGCTCTGTGCTTTGCCGCTCTTACTGCGCCTCCCCCGCCCCCTCTCGGAGCAAGGTGCTTTTATCAGCGGCCAGCCTTCAAAACGTGAATCGCTACGTTTAATGTCCTTCCACTCGTACCAAAATGTCCCAATTAAAGTCAGTAGGAGAGTCGGTAACTGTTTTTCATGCTCTTTTGTTTTTAACGACACAGGACCAGCAGTGCTTCAGTGGGCGTGGTGCGTTGCGCTTGAATTCAGGTGCGCAAAATTACGTTACATGTAACCTGTAACATCGGGGGCGCAGCGCACGAGGGTAAAATCCAGCAGCGAGATCAGCGTAAAGACGCAGCGTGAACCCTGAGTGCTTTAAGTGTTGCAGCTGAGGGGGAAATTTTGAACCATACACAGGGGCGGTTCTGAACAGGGGCCAACAGGGGCCTATGCCCATGTAGAACTGTTCCTGGCCCCTGTTATGGCCCCTGTACTAAAAACATGTTAAATTTCATAGGATGATAAATGCTGACAAAGATAACGTGACTGACTGGTCATTTGGATCAGTTGCATTTTTTTCGTTTATGGTTTTACCCAATAATAAAATAACAAAATAATTAAAAAATAAATATAAAAAAAATAACAATAATTAAAATCAAGCTGTTTCACGTTAAGCTCCCGCTGTATTGAGAAAAGATCAGGGGTCTGCAACCAGCAGTTCCAGAGCCACAATTGGCTCTTTGGCTTACTTAATATTTTAAACGATGAAATGTTGACCTGTTAAGTTTCCCCCCCCCCCCAATCTTTTGTTCTGTGCCCCTTTGAAAAAACACTGGCCCCACCCTGACCCACCCTGCTAAATTTGGTCTAGAACCCCCACTGACCGTACAGGCTTGATGAAACTCTGCCTCATTCACAAATAAGGCCAACATGGATAGAATAATGATAATCTGTAGTGTTTTTTATCGGCTGGATGTGAATCTGATAATTCATATTGTGTCTTTTATAATCAACTACAATATATATATATATATATATATTTTAATTCAGGAAACAAAGATTTCTCTTCCAGGTTCCAGTCAGCCACGCCCCCAACCACACCCCCCATAATTAACATAATTTCACTCTTAATTTTTATAAAAGTTGAGGTCTGGTCAAAATTAATATTTTGGCCGGTAAAAAATATGCCTGGCCGGTTGATTTTTACATCTACCGGCCAACTTGGCCGGTGAATAACAAAGTTAATTTCGGACACTGGCTTCAGGACTCCACACGAACGGGGTCTTAACAGAAGTGAGAGCATGAAGGGGGGCTGCAACCAGACTGTAGCCTCTGATGAAGCGGCGGTAAAAATTGGCAAAGCCAAGAAAACGCTGGAGCTCCTCCTTTCTGTTTTCGGGTTTGGGCCAGTCGAGGACAGCCTTGATTTTCTCCGGATCAGAACTAACTCGGCCCCCTTCTAAAATGAGTCCAAGAAAAGTAACAGTTGATTTGTGAAACTCGCATTTTTCGGCCTTAACATAAAGCCTGTTTTCGAGGAGACGCTGGAGGACAAGGCGGACATGATGTTGATGTTCTGTTGGATCGCGGAAGTAGATCAAAATGTCGTCCAGAAAAACAAAAACAAAATATTCAGGAAAGCTCAAAGAACGTCGTTTACAAGGGCTTGGAAAACAGAGGGGGCATTACACAAGCCGAAAGGCATCACTAGGTACTTGAAGTGTCCCAAAGGTGTTTTAAAGGCCGTTTTCCGGACTTCTGGTGGTGCCATGCTCTGGGACGGTCGCAGTGGGTGGGGGCTCCCGTGAAATCAATGATTAGTTGGCAAATTATATAATTTTTGGATACCCCCTTAAGAGAAACAGCAAATAAAAAAATTATGCCGACAAGAAACACCGTTGGTAAACAACAAACTGACCAAAAAGAGTCCAAAGAGAAGAAAGACCCGCAGCAGGCTAACACCACAGCTAGCGAGAGAAGAAAAGCTAACGAAGCTAACGTCATGGTAGCCGAAGTCCTGCGTGAGCTAAAGTAGTTGAAGAAAGAAAATCAGAGTTCATTTGCCGAGACGAAAGCTGCTCTAAGAAGACTGGAAACATCCGTAGGAGACCTGAAAGAGCGTATGGACATGCTAGAGCAACTTATGGAAGAAGCAGAACGTAGGACTGGCGCGACGGAAGAAGTTAGCCAGAGAAACGAGAGAGTGCTTCGGTACTTACTGAGACGTGCGGCTTTACTCACTAACCAATGTGATGACCTACAGAACCGTCTGCACCGTAACAACATCAGAATCTACCAAGTTCCGGAAGGAAGTGAGAAACAAGACATGATCGGCTTCGTAAAGGAACTAATCAGAAACACGCTTCTACTGCAGGAGGATTTACACATTAAAAGAGTGCACCGAGCGCTAGGACCGAGGCCAGCTGACACGAACCCGCCTCCATCATTGTCCGCTTCATGGATTACAACATAAAAGAAGCGGTGCTACAACGGGCATGGTCACAAAAACAAATACTTCTTCAAGGGAAAAAAATATACTTTGACCAAGATTATTTCTGAGAGGTCCAAAAGAAGAGAGTGAGATTGCAGAGCATAATCAAGCAACTTAAAGAAAAAGGCAAATTGTCGTTTCCCGGCGCAACTCAGGATCGACTTGGAAAGCGGCACTAAAACCTTCCTAACTCTTCTCAACGCGGTTCTGACTTTGGAGAGGTTGGATGTCTCGGTGCAGATGAGTGAGAGAGAGAAGATGGAGGCAGAGCTTTCCAGAGAGGCCTGGACTCCGAGAGTCAACAACAGGAGAAATGGAAAAGGTGGACTACCTGATGCAGATTTAAAAGTCTACATTTAAGACTGTGATGAGAACAAAATGTTTATAAACAGAGGAACTGTTGAGGACTATAAGGTATGTTTTTAGAAAAATTATTAAGGGGGAGAATAAGATATTATTGAAACAGCCAATGTTTTGTTATAAAGTGAATTTGTATTTCAAATGTTTATTGTCTCACGGGTAGCCAATATCACTGTGCGTTACTATTGTTATCCCAATTGGGATAATGTTGGGATTAATGTTTATACTTCATTAACCGATTTATCTTGTTATGATGTTGTAATGTAAGCTTCTGATATAATCATATTACTCACATGATAGCTTAATTATGACTGTGCAAAGAAACAGAAGATGCTCTGTTTCTTCTCTTCCTGAAACAAGAAGACTCAGCTGCAAGATTATAAGCTGACTAAACGTGATTACTCAGCTGTGTATCTTTGTTGACAACTGAGGCTGTAAACTATCTGTTCCCCCACCCTTCAGTACAGCCTGTAACTAGGGAAACGCCCCAAACTTAATAAAACCGAGGAGAACGCTGAGACCGATAGAGTGGGTTGGAGATTGTAACTGTACGGTCTCTTCCTACTCTCCTCGCGAGCCAAACCAAACTAATTGTCTTTGTGCCTTTCTTCCCCTGTGTTGTATGATATTTTAGGTATTTAGACCTGACAGATAACAATTTGTGCCCACACTGACTGACCAACAGTAGGCAGAAGCAGATAAGATGCAACATCCAGAATTAAGTTCGAAGAGCCAAAAAGTAGTGGTCGAGGTTGACATGATTAGAACAACTAAATATTATGAGTGATTTAAATATTGTGTGTTATAACGTGAGAGGACTGGGTCATCCAATAAAGAGGAAAAAAATATTAACTCAATTAAAATCGCTTAAAACTTCAATAGCTCTACTTCAAAAGTCTCATCTTAATGACTTGGAGCACAATAAATTAAAAAGAGAGTGGGTGAATCAAGTGTTTTTTGCCAGCTGTCCAAAAAGCAGATTGAGGGGGTGGCAATTTTATTAAGCTGAACAATCTACTTTTCAGTGCAGAAGGAGGTGAAAGACGTGCAGGGGAGATATGTGATGGTGGTGGGATCAATAGAAGGGAAGGACATAACAATAATGAATATATATGCCCCAAATGAAGATGATCCAACCTTTTTTATAGAGGTAGCCTCCATCTTAGCAACAAACTCAAAAGTTGTAATAATTTTAGCAGGAGACTTCAACTGTGTGTTGGATCCAAAAAAAGATAAATTACCATCAGTACAAGGCCCTCTTGGCAAATAAACGAAAGCGCTGAAACACCTGCTACAGGAGTTGGGACTGGTAGATACTTGGAGGGCGTGCAACCCACAGGGCAGGGATTTCACGTTCTTCCCAAACGTGCACGGTTCATACTCAAGACTGGATATGATATTTATATCCAAACAAGACCTTTACAGAATGGTACATAGTGTTATTGAACCTATAACTTTGTCAGACCACGGATCAGTCAAAATAAAATTAAGGATGAAAAAATGAAAAACATCTTAAATATTGGAGATTGAATGTCTCCATGCTGACACATGTCCAAGAAGAAATGAAGACAACAATAGATGAATACTTCCGCTTGAATGATAATGGAGCAGTGTCCCAGGTGATATTGTGGGATGGATCTAAAGCAGTAATTAGAGGTAAATGTATAGAAATGGCAAGTAAATTAAAGAAACAACGGATACAGAAAGTAAATGATCTAGAAAACGAAGTGATAAGATTAGAACAAATTCATAAAAGGGACAGAAAAAAGGAAACACTGGAAAAACTTAAAAGAAGTAGAGAGGCACTGGACAAACTACTTACCTATAAGGCAGAAGGTGCTATGAGGTATACTGGTCAAAAATACTATGAAGTGGGGAACCATGCCAGCCATTTACTGGCCTTCCAATTGAGAAAAATACAGGCCAGTCGAGTGGTTCCAAACATATACCACCCGGGAAACGGAATAGAACTATCCTAACTCAAAAAAATTGCAGAGGCGTTCCGAGAATTCTATAAAGATCTATACAATGGCGTTCCGCGAGCGAGCTATTTTGAGAACGTGACGTCATATTACGTGGTATGCGGTAGGGCAAACTTGCGTTGTCCTCCGCTCTTTCGCTGTAAAAGAGCTGTACGTTACCCTTGGTTTTACTCAGTAAAACAACTGCTTTTTCCAAGTCTAAGACGTCTCCTAACTATGGTTTTTAAACATTGTTGTTATGGAATGTGCAACAGGACTCGAGGTACGCTGATAGGCCGCATATGAAGGATGTTTTCTTCATTAATTTCCTGAAATTCTAGACTGCCAAGGAGAATTGTGTGCGCTGGGTACACTTGTGCGGTCGGCCTTTACAACAGTCCAACCCGAAAAAACATCCTGACCCACGGGGCCCGGACGTCGGCTTGCAGGGGTGCTGGGGAGGGCGAGCGTTCCGGTCCGCGCAACGCGCTGGCCGTCCGTTTCCGTACACCTCTGTTCGCCTCCGTTCGCGCGGGGGCGGGAGGTTAGGGGTGCGGGCCGGGCGGTCTGCCGTGGCGCACGGCCGCCGGGGCGTATCGTCTTTCCTCTCTCCAGTGCCTCCCGTGGGCCTCGCCCGATCCGGGCTCAACCCCCTGGTCTGGGTCCCTGTCACCCACCGAAGGCGCCTCTGGCGTCGCTCGCCTGCCTCTGCCACCAAAACGCACAGCCTGCTCCCGTCAGGCATGTAAACAGTTATTTTGTAGCTACCGATTGGCGAAATATACCGATTCCTGGACGGTGATTACAAACAGAAAAAATGGCCAATGATACATTGAACGCCGAGCAGGAAAAAAAACATCGACTCACCGTTTTATCAACTCGGCCCGTTTTCCAGTCTTTCTAAGCCCTCAACACTCAAGCCATCGTTTTAGCTGAACGTTGGTATGTTCTTCGACAGTTCTACCAGTAAACTGGGTGCCTGGGACATGCTCTTGCGATAGTTTAACAGCTGAAAAGTCGGTCATATCGTTGTATGTGTTGCACGTGTAATGGCTGGTTGCTACGTGCGCTCACAACCTGTTTGTCCTACCTTAGCAGCAAGGGCCGTTGCTCATGAGATAGTGACGTCACGTGCGTGGTACGCTATTCCCAATATCTGCCCCAGAAAAGGGAAGATATGGAAGACCTCTTTAAAACGCTTAATTTACCGAAACTAACACAAGAAGAAGCTGATGATCTGAATAAGCCAATTACAGATACTGAGGTTAAGGAAGTAATTAAATTATTAAAAAACAACAAAAGTCCAGGGACAGATAAGCTAAGTGGAGAGTTTTATAAAGTATTCATAAAATAACTTACCCCTAAATTATGTGCAGTATACAATTATGCGTTAAAAGAAAATGATCCCCCAAAAAGCTGTTCAGAAGCAATTATAACCGTAATACATGAAGAGGGGAAAAACCCCAAAGATTGTGCCTCCTACCGTCCCATAAGTCTTTTAGGAAACGATTTAAAAATTCTTGGCTCAATTTTAGCGGATAGGAT
The DNA here is from genome assembly GCF_011125445.2 of Fundulus heteroclitus. Classification (NCBI taxonomy): domain Eukaryota; kingdom Metazoa; phylum Chordata; class Actinopteri; order Cyprinodontiformes; family Fundulidae; genus Fundulus; species Fundulus heteroclitus. The sequence goes on from NW_023396477.1 coordinate 227,643, forward strand.
GTAAAGATACTTAAAGAATATAATAATAAAACCAGATCAAACTGGATTTATAACTACACGACAAGGATCAAACAACATTAGAAGAGTGCTAAATATTCAGTCTACTGCTAAAAAAGACTGCCAACCTTCAATGCTCCTTGCATTAGATGCAAAGAAAGCATTTGATAGGGTGGACTGGGATTATCTTAATTACACATTGAAGAAGATGGGATTTAATAACACTTTCATAAAGTGGATTTCAATCCTTAACCAAAATCCAATCTCGAGGGTCCGGGTAAATGGCTACTGCTCTGAATTTTTCAACATAAAAATGGGGGTGAGGCAGGGAAGCCCGGTCTCGCCTATTCTTTTTGCCATAAGTATTGAGCCGTTAGCAGAACTGATTAGAACGAACAAGCATATAGAAGGAATAATAGATAAGGGAGGTACAGAACATACGATTTCTTTATTTGCAGATGATATCCTCCTACACATAAAAAACCCGTCTAGTACAATACCCCCCCCTTATGAAATGCCTACTCACATTTGGCCACATCTCAGGCTATAAAGTCATAAAAATTAAATTGGAAGCAATGATGATGTCAGGACTCAGGCCAGAACATCTGGAGAAAGAAGTAAAATTTAAATGGCCAAAAGCGGGCCTTAAATATTTAGGAGTCATTCTGACCAATAATTTCCCCCTGTTATATGATGCTAATTGCAACACAATTATATCTCAAATGAAAAAAGATTGAGAAAGATGGCAGATTCTCCCATTATCTCTAGTTGGCAGAGTGGAAACAATTCGGATGAATGTGCTACCATGGCTTCTCTTTCTCTCTAGTTCCCTTCCGGTCATGGTTCCCAACACCACTTTCAGACTGTTGGATAGACTTATATCAAGATTAATTTGGCAAAACAAATGACCAAGAGTAAGACTTAAGGTTATGTGTTCTTCAAACAACGTGGGAGGCCTGGCACTACCACATCTTGAAAGTTATTATTGGGCAGCACAGCTAAAAGCACTTGTTACATGGATTAGGTTGGATTTGGATACAAAATGGGTACAGCTGGAACAGGGTTCGGTAGTAGGGGACATTTGGATAACAGATTTACCCTTTTTAAGTAGAATTCAGTGGCGAAAACTTAAGATTCAAAATTAGTGGGTGGTGTTTACTTTGAGAGAGTGGGATAAAGTTCGGAGGGAATTAAAGCTACCACTCTCTCTATCACGAGCAGCTGGAATAAATGGTATAGTCGACTTTAAACCTAACAAGCTTGATGGGGCATTTGGTGAATGGTCAGACAAAGGTTTAATGACAATAAACCAACTATTTACAGGAACAACACTAAAAGCCTTTTCGCAACTACAAAATGAATATAACATCGCTAATATGGACCTTTTTTGATTTTTTCAGATTAGACACTACCTTCAAAAACACAAGGAAATACACAAACTAAAAGAAATACCGATAGAGTTTGAACAATACTGGATTGATGTGGTGGAGAACCAAAAAAACCCTCAAAAGATTATTTCAGCTCTATAACAGAGATTACGAATTGACCAAGATGAGACAACTCTAGACGTCCAGAATAAATGGGAACTGGAACTAAATATGGTGATAGAGGATACAGAGCGGGAGGAGACTTGGGGTAAATGGCATAAATGCCTGAGTCGTCCAAATTGGAGAGAGTTTAGTTGGAAAGTACGAATGAGGTTTTATTGGACGCCGATTTTGATAGCCGGCTATGACAGTAAGGCCAGTGACCTCTGCTGGAGGAAGTGCGGGATATTTTGCCCACATATTTTGGGTGAAAGGCTATTGGGAGATGATAAAAAGGGAAATAGGAAAAATACTAAACCTGAATATTACCTTGGAAATCCATAGAGTGGTTCTAGAAGATGTTAATCTTCTGACGGAAGATACCAATACAAAATATATGCTGCGAGCCCTTGTGTTGATTGCTCACAAGGTGATCACTGCGAACTGGCTGAAACCACATCCACCTACCCTAGAACAATGGGTTCAGAGACTGAGGACTGTCAACCTGATGGAAGACCTAACAGCAACCTTGAGATTGCGGAAAGACACTTACAATAAAAGATGGTCTTCTGTAAATCTATACCGGGAGCAACAGACCTGATTTTCTGTGATAATATAAGGAGGGAGGGGGAAGGGGGAGTCCTGGAATATGTATGTTTGAAATTTGTAATATTTGTAATTATGTTGCAATGTTAAAACACATAAGTGTGGACTGTGTCAAGGAATTGTTTGAATAAAAGTAAAAAAAATAAATAAAGGCCGTTTTCCATTCGTCCCCCCGGCGGATTCGAACTAGGTGGTAAGCGTTACAGAGGTCTAATTTAGTGAAAATAGTGGCTGATTGGACTGGTTCTAAGGCAGAAGAGAGAAGTGGGAGTGGGTACTTGTTTTTAACAGTGATGGAGTTTAACCCGTGATAATCAATACACGGGCGAAGAGACCCGTCCTTTTTCCCAACAAAAAAAACCCAGCCCCGAGAGGAGAGGACGAGGGGCGAATGAGACCGGCAGCTAACAACTCCTTTGTGTACTTCTCTAGGGATTGCCGTTCAGCCAGAGAAATGTTATAGGGCCGGCTGGTCGGCAGGGGAGCACCTGGAAGGAGATCGATTGCACAATCATATGGACGATGGGGCGGCAGCGAGCAGGCCCGAGCTTTATTAAACACCGACTTAAGATCATGATATTGCTTTGGCACCATTCTTAAATTCTCCGGATCCATCTCTTCTGAGGTTGGATCGGAGGTAGGGCTGGCTTGGATTGCTGATTGCATACAGCGCGAGAGGCAGTTGAGGGACCATGACTCCACTCGCTGCTCGGCCCAGTTTACGTGAGGATTGTGCAGGCGTAACCAGGGATAACCTAAAAATAACGGGGCGTGTTTAACCGGAAAGACTTTAAAGGAACAGTCTCGAGGCGGGCATGACTAACAAAAGATTGGTCAATTAAATTGAAATTGCATTCAGAATCTATTAAGGGAGAGTGATAATACTCCCGGGGAGACAAAGCCAGGGAGAGGCGGGAACACACTCCGATTGGCCCGCCTGTTCCCCCGCTATAACCGACGGGCTGGATCTTTTGGCCGCTCCAGACATGAAGCGATGAAATGATCAGGCAAGGCACAATAAATACAAAGTTTGCGGTCCATACATTGTTGTCTCTCCATCTGAGAGAGTCGCACTCGTCCCACCTGCATGGGCTCAGGGGGTGAAGGAGGTGTGACTGCGGGGCCACTAGAGGTGCATTCAGGTAGAGGCGCTCTAAACGGGAGCAACCGCTCCACCCTACCCCGACCACGGCTTCTAATACGATTATCCAAACGGATAGCGGGGGAAATTTGTTAATTTAGAGAAGCCGGTTCCCGGGGGGGGGGGGGGGGGGGGGGGGGGGGAGAATGAGGTGGACTTAGCTGATGTTTGAGGAGCAGGTGACAGTGTGACCAGTGAGCGGAGGTTAGGCAGGGTCCGAGCAGCGCCGGCGGGTCCAGGGATCCAGAGGGAACAGCGGGAGGAACCAGGAGGGTCCGGGGAAAGCAGGGTGAATCCGGGAGGGAAACCTCGTGCCCGACTTGGTATCACCAAGGGAGTTTGAGGGTGAAATCGGCAGAGCAGAATCTGAGCGGGAAGTGGATTCGGGAGCCTGGTCTTCAAAGCGCAGAGTCACACGAGAGAAGGGTTCCAAAAACACGAGAGCGCTGGAGAAAAACACACGAGACAAAGATTAGATCCAAAACAGGGATCGAAAAACTCACGGGCATGAAGCCCTGGAGATGGGTTGTGGCCTTAGGCATACCGCAACAAGGTAACACTCTGGCATCCTCCCGCTGTCTGTGCGCTGTTCTTATAGTGCGCTGAGACGCTGCTGAACACGCTGCAGGTGTGTTCGTCCCGCCCACCAGTCAACTGCTGTCACCTGTGAGCGTAGGAGAGGGGGAGAGCGCAGAGCCGGCAAGGCTGCGCGGCTCTGCTTGCTGAGTCCTGACTATATCTAATCTTCTTTTCCTATCCAAAATTCTTGAGAAAGTAGTTGCTGTCCATGCATTTGTTAATTCAAGGCTGGACTGTTGTAATTTTTTACTATCAGGAAGTCCAGAAAATGCAGTTTGAATCATTTAGCTGATCCAAAATGCTGCAGCAGGAGTTCTGATGAAAATCAACAAGAGGGATCATATTTCTCCTGTTTTAGCTTCCCTTCATTGGCTTGCTGTTAAATCAAGAATAGAATTTAGAATTCTTCTTCTAATGTATAAAGTCCTTAATAATCAAGCTCCATCATATATCAAGGATCTGATTCGCGCTTGCTCAGTATGAGGGATTGCAGCAAAGCCATGGACAATGCAGATGACTCTCCCTGTGGCTCTACGCTTCTCCAGGAGTGAATGCTGCTTGTCGGGACTTTGATGCAATCAACTGGTTTCCTTATATAGGAAGTTTTTGACCAATCTGTATAATCTGACCCAATATGTATAATATGATTGAATTTGACTTTGTAAAGTTGAGATGACATGTTTCATGAATTGGCGCTATATAAATACAATTGAATTTAATTGAATTGATTATTCCGTATATTCCTAACAGAGCACTTCGCTCTCAGACTGCAGGTCTACTGGTGGATCATAGAGTTTCCAAAAGTAGAATGGGAGGCAGATCCTTTACTTCTGTGGAACCGACTCCCAGTTTTGGTTCATGAAGCTACTGTCTAATTTTAAGACTAGGGTTAAAATGTTTCTTTTTGACAAGGCTTATAACTAGAGTGGCTCATGTTACCCTGAGTTACCTCTATAGTTATGCTGCTATAGGCTTAGGCTGCTGGAGGACATCAGGTTCTATTTTTCTCACTCTGCTGAGTTCTCCTACTTTTCTCCAATTTGCATTGGTTGTTGTTATTTTAACTTTTTTTTCTCTGTAATTTTTTTTCTCTTCCTAGTAGGTACATCTGGTCTGGCATTCTATTAGCTGTGACATTATCCAGGGGAGGCAAATCATCCGCTATTAGTAATCATAATTAATACTTTATTGATCTCACAATGGGGAAATTCACTTCTGCATCTTAACCCATCCCCTTGGGGAGCAGTGGGCTGCCACTGTGCGACGCCCGGGGAGCAATCTGGGGTAAAGGGTCTTGCTCAGGGACCCAGAGTGCAGGCAGTTGGTATCGAACCAGGTACTTGCATCCTTCTCTGAGAGCAAGCACACTGCTCTAACCACTAGGCCAACACTCCCCCCACTACCATATGACATAGAAAGCATTCCTGGATCAATGTGTGCTTCTGTGCTCTTTCTGTCTCTACTCTGTCTTCTCTAACTCCCAGTTGGTCGAGGCAGATGACCGTTCATAATGAGCCTGGTTCTGTTGGAGGTTTCCCTACCTGTTAAAGGGGAGTTTTCCTCTCCACTGTCGCTTCATGCTTGCTCAGTATGAGGGATTGCTGCACAGCCATCGACAACTCAGACTGTCCACTGTGGCTCTACTTTCTTTCATGAGTAGTGAATGCTGCTTGTCAAGACTTGATGCAATCTACTGGGTTTTCTTAGATAGGAAACATTTTGACCAATCTGTCTGTATGCTTTGAATGAATTTGATTTTGTAAAATATCTTGAGATAACGTGTTGTGAATTGGCGTTATATAAATAAAATTTTATTGAACTGAATTGAAACCATGTCATAATTGTGTTTGTACAATTAAATATACAAAAGGCATGGTTAATCACATATTCATTTTCACTTATTAAAAACTTGAAGATTTCTCTACAATATGCTTAGGCTTGGATATCTTCAAATTTTCAAACTTTCTAAGAAGTCATCTGCACCTGTCAGAGTTGGGCTAAGATTTTTTTGAATCAGCAATCTCAGCAACAAAGGCTAAACACTATTTAGTTTTGACATCAGTTCACATTGAGATCCTTTTCCCTTTTAAAGATATTTCTACATTAAAGAGATGGAGCACAACTATATTCCCACAAGATGGTAAACTGAAGGAGCTCCAGTAGTTTGTCAGATCAAGTTTGTGAACCTCATGGTAAAAGTTACTTTCCAGGACTAAGAGATGTTACCTTAATCTTGTGTACCAGCCTGTTGCTCCACTGCCCGGATGATATTTCAGTGGACACACAGCAGAGCAGAAGAATCAGTTACCCTGAATGGCTCCAAGTGCTGTTCAGTCTTCCTAAAGCCTCTGAGCTAGCAGAGGCTTTAGGAAGCTAGCTAGCAGAGACTGCTAGCAAATTTGCTAGCAGTCATGTTTGCTGTTACACCATCAAGTCAGTCACACAGTCAGCAGCCTCCTTCCTTTCAGCCTCCCTGCACCTGTAAGGGAGCCCTGTTGCTAGGGCGCATGTCTGTATCGATCACATCCGTGTGGAGGCTTCCTGTGATGTTATCTAAGTGTAAAACAAATACCACCTCTAAACACAATGAAAGCAATTATAACAGAAATCTCAAAACACAAAGTTCAATCAATTTTGAAGTTAAACCACAGATTAAAGCTAAAATGTTGTTGTATTTATTTATAGATATTCAAATGTTAAATGTTTAATAATGCTACATCTATTATCTAATATATTACCATGTTACATAAACATACAGTTTACAACTCATGATAAATGACAGAGAGGTCGAAGTGAGAGAATATTCTCATCTATTTACACATGTGGTCATTACTCTTATCTATTTTCAAGTGCATGATGTTTTACATAGACACACAGCTCTTAAAATTTAAAAGCTTCCTTCTAATATTGTACAGATTTTTTTTCTCTATCATGTTGATATGTTATTAGAAGCTTCCATAACCTAATGGGTTTTGGGATTTCACAAAGTGAGACCATGGAGAGTTCAAGCCCTTTTCAATCCATGTATCTATTACAACAGCAGTAACATGACACATTACATACGGTGTCTCTTTACCTGGTCAGCAACCAGCAGTGGAAAGAACACTCGAAAAAGTGTGAAAGCTGAGCTGCTAAAGCTTGCTCTGTGACAGATGTGTCGTTACTACCACAACGCCTTCAGTCATGTTCAAATGTTTGATTCCCATGTTCAGCCTGTTACATCTGTTCAAATTCAAAAATGATTTACTCCAGCAGAGTTAAAGTCTGTTAATCTAATATAATATCGAGAAGTTCTGCAGACTTTGAGGATTTTGGTTTGGATAAACTTCAAATAAATTTTCCTTAGGAAAACAAAACCTGTCATGATTATATAGGTCAGTTTCCTCCGTAAAGTCAAACCTTTTCAATGTTTTTAGGGGTTTGCGTCAAATAAATACATGTGAAAATAGCACAAAAAATAAGTCTTATTCTAACAGCACTTTATACCATAAGTCTTATAGTGTGTTCAAACAGAACGTACTTTGAGAGTCAGCATCCCACCCATCAACTTAGATGTTTGTGCAGAGCACCAGCAAAGTATGGACAGACTGGTCTGACACATGTTGGGAGGAGCTACTCTGTTGTTTTCTTCAAGTGTGGGGAAATATTTATTGTGTTAAGTTTTAATTACTTACCTGACATCTCAAATTATTTGTTAATCCTCCTCCAGGCAAGGGCCTTTACTGTCTCTGTAGGGATAGTTCGACTGATCATAAATAATAGGATTGACACAAACAGTGATGACAAGTTTGTCCACCATTGTCAACTACCAGGCTCACAATGGTCCTTTCATCTCGTTAGAAAATCCGCCACTACGTCACCTACTGGGGTCTCTCTAATTGGTTGACGCTCTGCACCCAGTGACAAAAGTTCTGATTTTCCAACCCTAGAGTCTTGCCGCTTCGGATGCTCAGAAAACTTGAAATCTCAAAACGTGCTGCAGGACCTCTTGACTCCAAGACCCACATCCAGCATAGACTTTGCATGTAAACCAGACGCCCCTGATTCTGAAAATGTGTTTGATGTAAACACACCACAAGTTTTATATTACACTCCCCATTGTTGCACTTTATCAATTTGTTAAGTAAATTAATTTGTTTCGTTATTTTAATCCCACTTAAAGCGGTCAGCAAGGAAAAATCAATGGATCATTATCCATACCTAAAACTAATACGTTTGTGGTGATGTAATGGATTTAGCGTTAATCAGTAAAGAAATAAAAGTATAAATTGTTGTCACGATCAATGAGTCTGGGGGCGACCATTATTGTCAAAATATGGTAACTGATATCACATCCTGTAATGTTACGTTGCGGTAAGGCACCGCATTTTACAAGCTAATTCAATAGGAGCTGTTGTACACAGCTGCGATCAACAACAATTATTTCGGATTTCCAGAAGATTTCACTATTGAAATTCACAGGAGCTATTGTTAAAGCAACAATGCCCACGTGCATGGCAGTTGGATGTTCCAATACATCAGGTAAAAGTGAAAAAAACATTACTTATTTCACCTTTCCGATTGATGATCCAGCACGGGTTCGTCGTTGGATTGCCTACTTGAAGAGGGAGGATTTGCTATCGAACCTCTGGCCTGAGAAAAAACACGTCATCTGTAGCCAACATTTCGAAGAAGAATGTTTTCAAGATGACCTGAGAGCGAGAATTTTCGGTAGGTTTTCCTTTTTTATATAATGTAGAATTTGGGTTACTCGACCAGAGGGGGGGAGTGATATGACACACTTGGAAAGAACATGTAATGTCCCTTATAATTTTGTCCATTGTCTGGGCAGATCCGGTCTGTGTGGATTAGCCTGATGTGCAGACCACCACAGCTGCGTTTTTTTGGGCTTGTTTCTGAAAGTGCAGACCACCACAGCTGCGTTTTTTTGGGCTTGTTTCTGAAAGTGCAGACCACCACAGCTGCGTTTTTTTGGGCTTGTTTCTGAAAGTGAAGTCGCGTGTTTGGGCTCTAAACTAAGTGACACTGCCACACTACAGACACTCAGTATGACCAGCTGAAATATCCCTCCGCTTCATAACGCGCTGGAGCGCATCCTGACAGGACTAGAGTAAAGGCTGAGAGAGTAGCTTTGCCCGTTGTTAGAACCATAAATAGAAAATATTGAAGTTATTTGTATTATGGTTTGCCTTTTATTTTTGTTGTGTTCAGTGAGGGAACTGATATTTGTTCAGACCATTTTATTGAGAGGTATGGTTTTATTTTGAAAGGCTCACTTCCTGTCAAGCCGTATTGTGGAAAAAACTGTGAACTGACTGTATAGAAATGGAGCAAGATAGTTTTTGACCGTGAAGCTGTGTAGGAATTGAAAGAAGAAAAAACAGAGAATTGTAAAAAGATAGACATTTTTGTATTTAAATTTTTTCTACATTTTTTCTAGATAAAGAATTTTTTGTTAAAAAGACACAGTTTCACGTGTCCCTCTACTTTTCTTTAGTGTCTAAGGAATGACACAGATATTGGATCTGATGCCATGACATTAGTCAGAAACTGCTCCAAGAGGATAAAAGGACATTGAAGAAAGAAGGAAATGGAGCGGAGTAAGCTTTGAGAGGACGAGAGGTTGAGAGCCATTCACAATACTTGGATTGCCGTGAGTAAATGACCAGCTAACATGCTAATGACGAAGCTAACTATGGGGCCAAAATAGTAGCTTTAACATTTGCAAATGTGTGTGGAGAGTTGTGTGTCTGTATCTCGATTTGTGTGTGTGCAGTGGGATTTGAAAATGTGTAAATAAATCTGTAAATGTGTGAGAAGATTTGTGTGTCTGTACAATAATCTGCAAATGTGTAAAACTACTTGTGTGTAATCCGTTTTGCAAATGTGTAAAAAATCCACAAATCTGTATTCAGATCTGCAAATGTGTACAGAGATTTGCAAATGTGTAAAAAATCCACAAATCTGTATTCAGATCTGCAAATGTGTACTGAGATTTGCAAATGTGTAAAAAATCCACAAATCTGTATTCAGATCTGCAAATGTGTACTGAGATTTGCAAATGTGTAAAAAATCCACAAATCTGTATTCAGATCTGCAAATGTGTACTGAGATTCGCAAATGTGTAGATCAATCTGTAAGCACACACAGAGACACTTGTGTCTGAAGTGTTTTTGCTTCAAGACCCAGAAATACAGACAAATCATTGGTTACAAGTGAAGCGGTTTTCTCGGTTGGCTCTATTTACACACGTGATTTTTGCTACTCTTCTGCCGCCTGAGATGCACAAATGCGTGGAAGGATTTGTATGTGTATCTTTTCGATTTGTGTCCCCTTTGGATACACTTGCATTACTGTAGTACAGTTTCTGGCTCTGTTTACACGGTGAAAACAGGTTTGTGTTGTCTTTGTACTCTCCATTTACACACTACAAGGTTTAACTGTTTCTTGGGGGGGGGGGGGGGGGGGGGGGGTTATTTACAACAGTTTACAGCCGAAACAGTCCTCCGCCAGCCGCTGTTTTCTTCTTCTGGGCAATTTGACGCGGAGCTTCAAAAATCACAGCACTACCAGTGGTGCGGCATGTGAATTACACCATTTAAGTACTCTAAACAGGACCTGTGACTGCAAAAGTTCTACATGGATGTTAATGAGATAGAGATAAGGATAAGCAGCTTACTTTTTTTAAAAAAAACACGTCATGCATTTAATCATAAATTCTGCTGTAAAGATTAATAATCATGTGCTTAAAAGAGTCTTTTTAGTTTATTTAATTTTTATATTAACCATAATTTAATTGTGCTTGTAGACATATCAACTATAGCAAGCATGGATGAGAGCTTGGTCATCTATATTTCCACCTATGCTGACAGAATTGCCACCCAGAGATTTTGCTCCGAGTTCCAAGGAAAAGGTGAAAGAGGTGTCCTTCGACAGACATTGCTTGAAAAACTCTTTTCATGCAAATCTTCATGGAAAAAGTCCAATTTGATCTAAAATGTTTTTGGTTTCAGGTAATACCACTATGTAATATATTTTAAAAAAAAAGCTTACCATTTGACTCAAAATGTGTTTTCAATATGTTTTCAAGAACATATGGAAGTGAGCCACAATAGAGTCAGTTAGCTTTTGTTTTTGCTGACAAAGATATTGAGCAAAAATACTGATTAAAAAGATTACTCCAACAACATTGTGAAATACAAGTTTTTGAAGTTAAATTATTGCTGTTGCTATTTTAAGGTAAAACATTTTGAAGCATGTGTTTAAACTGTACTTATTTTCCTTTTCTTTCCATAGGGCATTATTTTTCTGTTATATTCTTCAAAGTTGATCAGAATCAGAATCAAGTTTAATCAGCAAGTAGGTTTGCACTTACAAGGAATTTGACCTGGTGTTGATGGTGCAGACAAAAAATAAGAATACAATAAAATAAAAAGGATCTATATACAGAAGCTGTATACACTCAGTAAACTGTGTGTTAATTGTAACGCACAGTTTGTAAAATTGGTAAATGCTTTGAGCGCAATAGTGCCCAGATTTCTATCAAAGACTTTTGTCTGTTGTATGTAAAAAGATTTTCTCATGTTCAATTTTGAGATCCATGTATTCATCTTTTTAATACTCATAGATTATGTTCTAGTTTGGTCATCTTCTGGAGGTAGAGAACTTCCTTTCAAAAGGATCTTTCAGAGCACTTGTTAAAGGTACTTTTAATGTATGTTCTTCTGTGAGTTGATGTAACATTGCAGTATAATGTTATGTTTCTAAGGAAAGAATGAGTTGGTTTGATCACAAACCATAACACTTCATTTTGTAATGGGTTTTTACCAAAGATTCATTAAAGGTTTTCATATATCATTCGACCATATCGTCATTGTCAAACAGTACATAACTTGGGTCTCAGTGTTCAGTAACAGAGAACTATAAGAGTCTTGCTGTTATAAATATAAAAATTATGTCTTGAATATGAGGAGCAGTGGTGGGGTTTACAGAGCATGTCATTTAAACATTTTGTCCTACATGACAGATTAAGGCAAATGTGAAGTTAATTTTTTTGTTATTGTCCTAATATATTTAGTAGCATATATTTGCTGTCACACACAAGAATCACACAAAATATAAAACCTAGCACCAAAATTCAAAAAGTTATGTACATCATGATGAAACATTTAAGTACATGGGAGTCAGTGAAAACAGAGGTCTATTTTTTTTCCTCCATCTGTATTTATTTGACTGCTTTTCCCTTATGGCTGCAGCTGCCTAATTCTGACTGTGTGGGAAAGTGACAGGTTCATTCTGGACAGGCTCACAAGGTCATTTGCTCCACAAACTCTTCTATTTTTTTTTTTTTACAACAAAATATTACACGTGTCACAGGTTTGTGCGTATACAAGCTCTTAAAAATAAACATAACTCCATTGTTTCATCATGTGTGGACGGTGCATGAAGAAAGTTCTCTGTCATCAGAAGGTATGATAGTTCGAACTGTCTCATCACATGTGAATGGTCCTCTGAAGACGTTGGACTGTGCAAGTTTCTGCCGCTTGCTTAGAAACCTGTTTGAGATGATCTTGTTCACCAAAATGCAGTGGAAGGGTTCACAGGTGTCAAAGTCCAGTCCTCAAGAGCCGGTGTCCTGCAACTTTTAGATATGTCCCTGGTCCGACACGCCTGAGTCAAATAATCAGGTAATTATCAGGACTCTGAAGAACCTGACTGCATACTGAGGAGCTAATTGTGCCATTTGATTCAGGTGTGTGGGACCAAGGAAACCTCTAAAAGTTTCAGGACATGCCCTCGAGGACTGGAGCTTGACACCCCAGGTATACATAATGTAGGGCCGGCCACTTGGAGCAATTGCATCTCTAATCTTACAAATGATGTTCCATAAGTGAACCACCTTTTAGAGTTGTTCCTGAAAGACAAGAAAATAAACAAGTTCTTAAAGTACATACTCCATATTTAAAAGCATGTATCATATAGTATTTATCTTTTACATTCAAACATACCTCAGTGATATTTAAACACGTTAGCAGAATTGGCTGCTTATCCAAGAAGTCACCAGTAAAGTAATATGTATTCTTCAGTTTTTGAAAAAGGTTCATCCAGTACTGTGCACGATGTTTCCTTAAGAAATCCCACCAGCTGTCGATGCGCTGGCTGTGGGTGCTGGATCCCACAATGAAGTAGTTTTCAGGATAGCTGTCATCAAGACGCAAAAATCTTTGGATGTCTTTCATTGTACCATTCTCTGTCTCCATGTCTATATGAATTCTGGCTGTGGTACCCCCTCTTTTCTCAACCTCCGAAACAAAATATCCAGCAGTAACTTTTGGACAGCACCATCCATGTATTCAGCTTTAGAGATGCCAACCTGTAAACACAGCAGACAATTTGTTATCGTTTTTTTCAAGTTTTTTTATTTTAAACAAAAGGTAAAAATAACATAATTTATTCTTTCTAAAAATTGAGCACATTAGTTCTGCTAAATGTGAGAAGCTAAATATTCCAAATTCAAAGTTTTCAAGTATTTAAATTTTGTATCAGATCAAATGCACAGGCATTCTAAGATGTAAAAGAGAACATTCATAATTTTCTGGCTGTATTTTTAATGTAGCTATCTTAAACCTGGTCCTCCTACCTTAATGTTTTTGTTTATGGGAATTTTAAAAAGTACTTTTACAGAATTCCCATCAGAAGGAGAATAGCTGCTGTTTAAAATTGTGATTTAAGGTTAGACTGGATCAATGTTAAAATTGCTCAAACCTAGACTGCAATGCAACAATGTTGTTGATTAAGATTTGTTTTCTTTTCTGAGTAAGTTTAAAGACATCAGAAAAAAACAAATGGAACAACTAATAAACTGAGAACAATGGTGCTTTGCTGCCAGGTGCTTTTATTTATAAATTCTGATATTAACTTTTGAATTTGCAGCAATGATAATCGATTATCAGTTTTTGCTTTTCCCCTTATTAAAGCATGTCAGTAGTTGACTGGGTTTATTATTGATGTTCATATAAATAGTTGTCCTTCACTGGCTTGTAAATTGTCCCATTAGAAAGATATGTATTCATATCTTTGTTTTGACACAATAATATATGGATAAATGTAGCTTTATCTAGCCTCACTTTCATTGTGTAGGATACACATACTTTTAATTAGCCTTACAAATGTCGAATTAAAATTTATTTTAATCATACTTAATTAAAATACATGAAGGCATAGGTACATTTGCAGTCACAGGCCCTGTTTAGAGTACTTAAACGGTGTAATTCCCATGCCGCACCACTAGTAGCGCTGTGATTTTTGAAGCTCCGGGTCAAATTGCCCAGAAAGAAGAAAACAGCGGCTGGCGGAGGACTGTTTCGGCTGCAAACTGTTGTGAATAAACCCACAGCTATAGCTGAAAGCCCCCTCTAAGCAACAGTTAAACCTTGTAGTGTGTAAATGGAGAGTACAAAGGCAAACAGAGCCAGAGACTGTACTACGGAGACTATACTACAGTGCTGCAAGTGTTTCCAAAGCATAGTTGTTAAATATAAATAACTGCCGAATTGATAAAATTTTAAGTAGAGGACTTGCTGTATATATACATGACTTACCTTGTCCCTCTTCAGTGCAGAAATACATTCCTCCGACAAATGACGACTTCTTAAAAAGAAATAAAAGGCGCCCCTCCGTCTCTCCTCTTCTCCATGACACTCAAATATCCCACCAGCTGATGCCGGGTTATGTTGCGTTGTTATGAGAAGAAAATTATGTCGTTTTAGTCTCTCGTTAAAAAAAATAAACTTTTGCCGTTAAAGGGAGAAAGTTATATAGTTATAACAAGTTGCCTTGTCAGCCATCTGGTAGCAAAACGCTTTGGTTCAATCTTTGTAAGTCACGTGACCTCCCACAGCCGGAAGAGGCAGCCTGTGAGCCTGTGAGCCTGCGCAAGGGGACACAAATCGAAAAGATACGCATACAAATCCTTCCACGCATTTGTGCATCTCACACGGCAGAAGAGTAGCAAAAATCACGTGTGTAAAGAGAGCCAACCAAAAAACCGCTTCACTTGTAACCAATGATTTGTCTGTATTTCTGGGTCTTGAAGCAAAAACACTTCAGACACAAGTGTCTCTGTGTGTGCTTACAGATTGATCTACACATTTGCAAATCTCAGTACACATTTGCAGATCTGAATACAGATTTGTGGATTTTTACACATTTGCAAATCTCAGTACACATTTGCAGATCTGAATACAGATTTGTGGATTTTTTACACATTTGCAAAACGGATTACACACAAGTAGTTTTACACATTTGCAGATTGTTGTACAGACACACAAATCTCCTCACACATTTACAGATTTATTTACACATTTTCAAATCCCACTGCACACACACAAATCGAGATACAGACACACAACTCTACACACACATTTGCAAATGTTAAAGCTACTATTTTGGCCCCATACTAACTATGCTAACTGAGGGAGCTCCCATTTACCCTGCATAAGTCGTCTGCAAGAAGACATAGATAGAGAAGATGTTTTACGTTTATGGACTATAAAAGCCTTTTGTGAATGTTTGACAGTTTGTATGAAAAAAGAGAAAGAATAAATATTGGACATAGTTTGAGACTGAAGTATGGAGGAGAAAATATCCTTTGTTGCTGCATCAGACGTAATGCAGGCAGGTGACCACAAGAGGGAGCCAAAATACACACAAAAGGCACTCGAGGAGAAACTTAACAGGCTTTTCAGTCAAAGGACAGAAAGGGAACAGATTATGGCTAAAATGAAGGAGATAGACAGCATGAAAAACAATGAAGATCATGTTGATAAAGTGGAATCAGAAACACTTCAGAGTTTTTACAAGCTGCATGAAGAGTTCATATTGCTAAACAACAATGTTGCACAGATGTTACCTGAAGAAGAAGCTAACACAGATCAGTGTGACTGGTACGAGTCAAAGGCAGCTATAATTAAGCAGTTTTTGCATGAGACAGAAAGTTGGATTCAAGAACGTAAAAGACATGTTCAAAATGAAGAGGAAGCTACTCCACATGACAGTGTTTCTGTGATAGCTGATCTTCGTCGTCAAAGAAGTAAGAGCAGATCGAGTTCCAGAACTGGAGGTTCTTCTGTTGTGTCCAACACTAGTTCAGTGGCTCGCATGAAAGAGGAGGCTAAAAGAGGAGCTCTTTAAGCACAAGCTGAATTGCTAAAAAGGAAAAAGGCGATACAACTACAGGTAGCAAAGCTAAAGGCAGATGGAGCTTCACCTACAGGTCTTCAGGATCCCACGTCTGCAGGTGACAAGATTTATGAAGTCATGCATCATCAGAACCTGATCACTGAAATGTTGGTTAAGCAGCAAAGCCTGTCACTGCTGCCCAAGAGAGACATTCCTGTGTTCTCAGGTGATCCACTCACGTATAGATATTTTATCAGAGCAGTTGACAACACTATTGACAACAAGACAGAAAATGAGAAAGATAAACTCTTCTTTTTGGAACAATATACAGGGAAGCTATTTCACCATCTCAATGGAGATACGTGAATAGTTCACTTAATCCAGCAGATACAGCTTCACGTGGTACAAAATTTACCAATCTCGTCCAGAACCACAATTGGATTTGTGGTCCACATTTTCTTTATGAAGAGGAGTCTGTGTGGCCTACAAGACCTGACGTACCAAGCACCATGGACGAGGACAGTGAGATCAAAAGGACAGCGCTAGTCAGTCTCTTGACCACGACTGAAGTTACACCCATGAAAAAAATGGTGGAATACCTCTCTGACTGGCACAAACTGAGAAAAGCTGTTGCATGGATGCTACGCATAAAAGAGCTGCTTCACTACCTCGTTGAGAAGAGAAAAAAGTCTAAAGAGGTTGCTGTCCTGAAAGGACAGCAACCTCTTCATTGAAGCAGCAACTGCTTCATTGAAGCAGTCCCAGAAAGTGCATGAAGAAATGATGGGTCTGAGAAAGTCAGTGAAAGGAAAACCTTTGTCTGTGCAGGACTTGGAAGACGCAAAGGTGGTGCTAATATGTCACAGTCAAAGAGAGATGTTTTCAGAAGAGTTGTCTTCACTCTTAGGTAAGGATCCCCATGTAAAAAGGTTAAATTAACTTTCCAAATTAGATCCTTTTCTGCACAATGGCATCATCAAAGTTGGAGGTCGATTGAACAAATCAGCCATGCCAGAAGAAGCAAGATGCCCAACTGTGTTGCACAAAGAACATCACATTACTGGGCTAATTCTGCAACATGTTCATCGACAAAATGGTCACTGCGGAAGGAACCAGCTGACTGCAAAGATCAGGCAGCAGTATTGGATACCAGGACTGAACAGGGCAGCCCGGACTATAATATCAAAATGCATCACATGCAGAAAAATACATGCGAAGCCTGCAGTCCTGAAAATGGCAGACTTATTGGAGGAGCGCGTACTCCCAGACAAGCCGCCGTTCACACATGTGGGAGTGGACTATTTTGGACCTTTTGGTGTAAAAAGGGGACGCAGCATAGTGAAGTGCTATGGTGTACTGTTTACGTACACCATAGCTCCCAGGTTGAATTTCTTCAGTTACCGCAGGAAGTACATCCTCTGCTGGGCTTTCTTGGTAAGGGAGATGATGTTCAGCTCTCACTTTAGGTCCTGGGAGATGATAGTTCCCAGGAAGCAGAAAGACTCCACAGTGTCCATGGTGGAGTCACAGAGGGTGATGGGGGTTCAGTTCTTCCTGAAGTCCACAACCATCTCCACTGTTTTTACAGCATTGAGCTCCAGGTTGTTCTCCTGCACCAGGTCACCAGATGGTCAGCCTCCCACCTGTAGGCGGACTCGTCACCATCAGAGATGAGTCCCATGAGAGTGGTGTCGTCAGGAACTTCAGGAGCTTGACAGACTGATGACTGGAGGTGCAGCTGCTGATGTACAGGGAGAGGAGCAGAGGAGAAAGAACACAGCCCTGGGGGGAACCAGTGCTGATGAGCTGTGAGTCAGAGTCATGTTTTCCCAGCTTCACGTGCTGCTTCCTGTCAGACAGGAAGTCTGTGATACACCTGCAGGTGGAGTCGGGCACATTCAGCTGGGATAGCTTCTCCTGAAGCAGAGCTGGGATGATAGTATTGAAGGCAGAGCTGGAATCCACAAACAGGATCCTGGCATAGGTTCCTGCAGTGTCCAGGTGCTGGAGGATGTGGTGAAGGTCCAGGCTGACAGCGTCGTCTGCAGACCTGTTGGCTCTGTAGGCAAACTGTAGGGGGTCCAGGAGGGGATCGGTGATTTATTTTAGGTGTGAAAGCACAAGGCGCTCAAAGGACTTCATAACCACAGAGGTCAGAGCGACGGGTCTAAAGTCATTAAGTCCTGTGGCCCTTGGCTTCTTGGGAACTGGGATGATAGTGGAGGATTTGAAGCAGACTGGCACGTGATATGTCACCGGTGAGGTGTTGATGTCTGTGAACACTGGAGACAGCTGATCAGCACAGTGCTTCAAGGTGGATGGAGAGACAGAGTCTGGTCCAGCAGCTTTCCTCGGGTTCTGTCTTCTGAATAGTTTGTTAATGTCTCTCTCGTGAATGGAAAGAGTTTTCACTGAGGTGGAGGTAATCTGTTGGGTGGTGTTGTGGGGGGTGGTTGCAGGACTGTCCCTTTGTCTGTCGAAATGACAGTAGAAGTTGTTCAGGTCGTTTGCTAACTGTCGGTCGTTCATGGAGTGGGGGGCTTTAGGCTTGTAATTTGTTATCTGCCTAAGCCCTTTCCAGACAGAAGCAGTGGTTTTGCGGCTTCTCAGATTACAGTCGTTTGGCCTCTTTCACCGCCTTGCTAAACTTATATTTTGCATATCTGAATCTGCATTTATCCCCACTTTTGAAAGCCTTTTCCTTCACCCCCTTAACCTTCTGAGTTTTGGTGTGAACCAGGGTTTATCATTGTTGTAACTCACCCTGGCCCATGATGGAACACAGCAATCCTCACAGAAGCTGATATATGATGTCACAGCCTCTGTGAACTCATCCAGACTGTTGGTAGCAGCCCTGAAGACATCCCAGTCAGTAGAGTCCAAACACGCCTGAAGATCCTCCACGGCCTCACTGGTCCACTTCTTTGATGTTCTCACTACAGGTTTGCAGAGCTTTAGTTTCTGCCTGTAAGCAGGAATCAGGTGAACCATGACGTGGTCAGATTGCCCCAGTGCACCCCGGGAACGGTGTTATAAGCTTATCTGACTGTGGTGTAACAGTGATTCTGAATGTTCTCTCTGGTCAGGCATTGAATAAACTGTCTATATTTAGGAAGTTCATGAGTGAGGTTTCCTTTGTTAAAGTCACCAAGGATAATAACTAAAGAGTCTGGATTTCTCTGCTTTACATTTAGTATCTTGTCTGCAAGCATGCGCTGTGCGACCTGCACGTTTGCATTCGGCGCGATGTAAGCACCGACCAGAATGAATGAATCAAACTCGCGGGGTGAATAAAAAGGCTTACATTTATGATGAAGGATTTCAGGTCAGGAGAATAGTGCTGCTGGATCACTGCCACATCGTTGCACCAGCAGCTGTTGATGTAAAAACAGATCCCTCCACCTTTCGCTTTGCCGGAAAGATGTGTGTCGTGGTCAGCTCTGTGAAGTTGGAAACCGTCTAGCTGCAGCGCGGAGTCCAGGATTAATCCACACAGCCACGTCTCCGAGAAGCAAAAAACAGCAGATGAAGAGAAGTCCCTGTTTTTTCCCAGCATCAGTTTCAGTTTGTGCAGTTTGTTGGGCAGGGAACGCACGTTGGACAGGATTATGCCCGTTAGTGGTGAGCTTCCCTCTCCTCCGGCATTTCGCTGCGTCAGCAAAGGTGAGCACACCTTTGACCAGAATGTCCAAAATTTCCAGTGTAGGGAGAAGAAAAGTAGGAAATAAATCCTCTGGTGATGTAGCCCTGATGTTCATGAGTTCTTCTCTGGTGAAAGAGCTCCGGGTATTATCGCAAAAACCAGAGTTAAATAGTAAGACAAGACAAAAAAGTGCACACCAACACACCGTGGCGGCCGTCCGCGGCGCCAACACGAGAATAAATCCTGAATTGTGAATTGTTCATGCCAATTATTGATGAATGTATCCATTGATTTTTTTTCCTGCCCAGTTTTTGGATCTGCTTTATCATGCTGTGCCTTTTGGGCACTCCAACAGGGGGTGGCACTAACAGACATCTGAACTGTTTTGTTAAAATGTGCCTTTTGGGCACATCAACAGAGGGACTATTACAGATTATGAGATTACAGGAACTGCGAAAGGCAGTTACCATGGAAACAACAGATAAACCATGGACACTAGAGACACAGAGGCTGACATACTTAGATTGGGCAGAATGACTGATTAGGGGAAAATGGGTCAGCTTGGACACATCTACATTATAGTATGATCTTCTCCACCAATGTGATGAAAGGAACACTGATATCTTACTGTGCACACACTTGAATGGGTGTACACAACTGGTCCTACTTAATGTTTGTGTGAGTAATGAATGGGCACTGTCGAGTGTTCGGAAATCTGTACGTCTCGTAATGTTTATGTATGAGAGTCCAGTATTGAAGCTGTAAACATTCCTTTGCCTTTTTAGATTATATGTGTTAAATATAGTATTGTGTTTCGAGTGTCATTCCTTCAGAACTTGTATGTAACAAGTGGAGTTCGCTCAAGGGAAATAGAATCAGAGGACCACCAGGTTTTTCAACTGGCAGCAGGGTGCGATAGCTTTTAACAGCTGCATATCATTATATGCAGCTGTTACCCAACCGTTTTGCTGAGGAGGGGCATTTGGCCTGACAAAATAACATGACATTATTTTTTTAAATGAAATGATTTGGACTATTAACATATACAGCAATATCAACTACATGAAATGGTGATGTCATGGCATCTTTAAAAATCATCCTTGTTGAACTCACTATGGCTGTGGAAAAATTATACTCTACCCTTCACTTCGGTCACTCACACAACTGCTGCCCTGGCAGAAAGAAGCTGTGCATTATTTTTTTTATTTATTTATACCAACAGGAGTAGAATAGAGTGGAGTCTGGCAGTGAAAAATATAGTTAGGGGCAGTGTAAAAGGGGCTGAGGACATGTGACGCCATCAGGGCCCGCGATTGCTATAGGCGAGCTAGGCAATTGCCTAGGGCGACAAATGTGTTGGGGGCGCCCTCTAGCGGCGCCCTTAGGCTTACTTCCCATTAATCATAGAATTAGAAAAAAAAGCAAATTAAACCGGTTATGAAGCGTACAACAGTTTGACTTAACCTTACGTATATATATAGCAAATATGAACAAATAAATATACCACCAAATTTTTTTATTCTCTTTTTCACATTTAAGAGAATATCGGAAAAGATTCTAAACACTTTTCAAGCGCCCTCCAACCCGGAAGTCGTGACGTCACAACATGAGCGTTCATCTCAACATGGCGGATTACAGCACTACATGCGATAGCCAAAACGAAAAATCTGAAAGCAAAATTTCGATTTCATCCGAGCGATTCCTACCAGGTGACCATTCTGATGTATGGGAGGAAGAATATTTGTGTCTGGAGCCTCACATGTTCGACCCAGATGTTTCAGATGAAGAGAAGGCAGCGGACGAACAGCGAGTCGGACAAGGAGTGGAGATTGGACGTCGGAAGATTAGATGAATTAGATGATGAAAGTTTTTTCTTTTAACTACACAGTTCAAATATTTTTTTCATATGTTGACATCATTTTCTTTTAGGCACCATAGATATTTAATGACTAAAATGCCGGTGTTGTGCGAAATTCAGTTCCCCTGTGAAAATCTAACCCCCCTCCCCCCCCCCCTTTGTCGGGAGCGCGCATTGCAGCCGTTTTCACAGCGCTTATAATTAATTTTTCGGTAAAACAACGCATATAATCATATCAAGGTTATAAAATTAGTTTAATCGGCAACTGTCTACAAATTATAAAATAAAAGTAAATAAACCAGGTCTTCTTGCGCTGTTTTGTGTTATTTTAAACACCAAGATAATCTGTCTTTTGTCACTTTTATTGAGCCGAAGTGACACGTGAATTTCTCCACTGTGAGATCAATAAAGTCTATCTTATCTTATCTTAAATAAAGAGATGAGGACAAAATGTATCACTAAAATGAATGAGCATTTATTCACAACTAAAAATGAATTTATGCCATGGCCTAGTTAGGCCCAATGATGAGGTGCTACTTATCATAAAGAATCACTTGACAATATTTTAAAAACAGTCTCTGTACATTAATATTTAGCCTACCTACATACTAACATAACAAAAGTCAAAAATAATATATCAAAAATATACACTGAGTAATATTGAGGCCTAAATATTTCCTGAAATGTAAATCAATTTCCAACTTACCATAAATGCATTAATAGTGAATTTAGCAAATCAGTTATGGTGTGTAATTCATATACAAATATACAATTAATCAATCTTATTTTTTAGGTGTTCCTGTTCTCACTGCCAATAATGGATTCTGTGAGAGAGTGCATCTGTTGCCAGGAAATCGGCTTGGTTGTTGCTAAGATTGAAGAAGCCAGAGAGGATATGGATGGAGAAACCCCTGACACAGACTATCCTGGCATGGAAGCGGTGTGTCTAAATGTTTGGACATTGCAGGTTGCTTGATCCCAATACAAGCAACAGTATAGACATATAGCCTATAGACAATTTGTGAGATGGTGTTGGGACTATTTAGGCAAAGATACCAGGGCTGTGATACCCTCGTGTGCAGTCAGCTGTGTAAGGGCCCACTTCCCACCCCCAGGACATGAAGATGCCTTTACCTTTAGAGGTCACCTGTTGGCAGTTAAAAAAATACCCAAGCTGAAAGAATAAAATCTAAAACATGCATGTAAACAAAATTGTTGTGGTTATTATGTAATATAAGCAATTACTAATAAAATTATTTCATGGTCTTTTTGAAAATCGACTGAATGAGAGATTGATGGCATCATCTTTTGTTGGTTTCACAAATGAACGTGTCAGTGATGGGGGCTCTGATGCTGCATCAACCTGCTTAGTTTTTATTTTCTCCAGCTCTGCTAGCAACATCTAGAAAAAAAAAGCAGCAGTGGGTAAAATTTCTCATAATAATTTTTTTTGATTGCTGGGGTGCATTTACACACAAGTGAATAAACAGATACAGGAAAGTAAAAGACAACACATGTAGACATAGATACATGAAAATAAAAAGACAAAGAGTGAAGCAACTAGTATAGCAGTGGTGATTCCTGACAAAGATTATTTCAAAAAGAACATCTAATCTAACAGAATTATGTGCTATATTATTAGCTTGAGAATGGGTGGAGGATACTAATATAAATAAAATATTTTGTAGTGATTATCTGCATTGAGTATTCAAAATGGATGTACAAATAATCATCAAAATCCAGTTTATTAGTTATACTTTACCTAAGTGTCCTTACAGATGGTTAAGAGTATTTTTGCACAGTCCTAACTTTGAGTGTGTAATAAATTATTTAAAATAATAAAAAAGAAAAGGTTCTGAAACCTATTCTGGTATTTGTTGTCTATGCATCACTCCATGCTAAGTTAAATTTTTTTCTGAATTCTTAAAAACAACCCTAGATTCTTATAGCACAATTTCTAAAACTATTAATACTTATAGCAAATTCACTCACTGAGTTCACAAAACTAAAAGAACAAACACTGCTTTGCACTCAATTTGCAATTTTGTAACACACACTTTGCACAACTGTAGGCACAATTCACCGCACAGCACTCTTTGTGGAACTGTAAACACAACTCAATGAAGCACTAAACAGATGCTGAAAACAGTACTGGTATTTCGCACGGCAAAAGTGAGAGGGGGGCGCAAAACTCAATCTCGCCTAGGGCAACCAAAGGCCTAGAACCGACCCTGGACGCCATCAGTTCCATGTTGTCCTACTGTTTCTCTGGAGTCCAGATGAATGGCAGCATGAGAGTTGCAAGAACTTCTCTGAATTTGTCTGTTTGACCACTGTCTTCTTACTACCACCCGCTGGACGAGAGTGGTACTGCAGTTTTTCCTCACAACGTCTCCAATGTCCCGTACACTATTGGGCCTGCTTTACATAAATGGAAAGACGAAAACCCAAAAGCCCCAGACTTTGGTTTACCCCCGGAAACCAAAGTCTGGGGCTTTAAAACCTGGGGCTATTAATGGAAAAGGGGCTCACCACCTTCAGTATGTGAATGTGTGTCTGAATGACTGATTGTAGTGTAAAGTGCTTTGGGGTCATCGAACTTGATAAAGTGTTACACAAGTACAAGCCATTTACCATTTGCCTGAGAGTTGACCTAATTCAAAGAGCAACTAAATACAAGCTGTGAAACATGCCATTAAAACAAGATGGCAGGCCTGGCCATTGTAAACAATAAAATAAACACAAACTGTTTGCTGCAAGTGGTTTTACACATTGAGCTAGTTTTGAGTATACGTATAATAAAAGGTTTCACTTGTGTAACCTTTAACTTATAAAAATAAGTAAATGCCTCGTCTTAGGGTAAAAAAGTTTACCCTTTAGAGTATTTATACAACGTATTTTCTTTAACATATACATATTCAACATTGTATTCTATTACTAAAACAATTTCCCTTTCAAGATTGGTAGTTATACTGATGAAGTTTCATGGTTGTCCAAGGAGTGCATTGGCCAAAATAAATCTAAATTTTTCAAAAATGTAATCTTCATAAATTGCAAATTCAAATTAATTGATAAAATCGATTTAACACCCAGCCCTAGTTTCTATCTACTTCAGAGATTTAACCAAGTTGTGTTGAAGTTGATTGATATTTATCTTCCAGCAGTCTTCCTGACAGCTGCAGAATTCCATATTGTAAGCCTACGGGAGCATATAAAACACCAGCAAGAGCAACTAGTTGTCAATTTGAATTATCTGACAAACAGACTAAACTCAACTGGCCAAGAACTAGAATTGACCATCCCACAGTTTCCATTAGTTTTGAGAACTATCTTAAAAATCCCTTTACATAATGCAATTCTAATCTATAATTTAAGATCAGTTATTGAGGTATTACAATCTTTTACATTTAAAATATGTCTTTCAATGTTTTCCCTCAGCATTTATACAGTTCTTATAATCTGCTGATACAGATGTCCGATATTTGTATTGGTGTTGTGGCTGTTATCTGATATTTTCTGATAAATTTTTTGCTTTTAATATTCACACATTTATACAATGACATAACACATAATTTACTGTAAATTAAACCTAAATCATTCTCATTTGTCACCAGGGATGGAAGTAACATTCTCTATAAACAACCGGTTCTCTCCACCAACAATGCCTTAGTCAAACTTTTCTCTTTATAAACCTAGAGGTAAAATGTGGAAGTACGTCAGCTCAGTGTGTAGCCCATGTTTTCTCCGTGGTCCCTGAGCCAGTCATATGCGAGTTCCAAGGGTTCCCAAAACAGAGCACAGCATTTGGAATTTTTACTCATCAGACCGATGCAGTTATAAAATTAAATTGGCCGATAATATCGGCGGGGCAAATTTATCCTCCATCCATTCTTATAAGAACTGATATTTAAAGTTTGACTGAATGGGAAACATCTGTTCACAGCTTTTATTAGCTCTCTTCAGAGATGTTCAATCCGATAAACTGAGTCACGTCTGAACTGTGGCTTGGCCACTCCAGGATGGTACTGGAGTGGTACTGAAGCCACTCCTTTGAGATGTTGGCTGCGTGCTTTGGGTCACTGTCCTTCTGTCCATCATGATGCTGCCATCACCATGTTTCAATATAGGGATGGTACTAGCTTGTTGATGAGCAATGCCTGGTTTCCTCCAAACATGACACCTGCCGTTCACACCAAAGAGTTCAGTCTTTGTCTCATCAGACCAGAGAATTTTTTCTCTGGTCTGATGAGACAGAGACGAACAGCCTACATGGGAGAGAGAACTGATCACTCTCGCTTCCATCTGAAACTTTGTTTACTAGTATAAAAAGGGGCGAACCGCCCTCAATAGGTGAGTCTGCCGTGAGTTTGTGTGTGGATACCAGCATCGTGAACGCTGACCTTAACCTGGACTGAGGGCTCCCAGTTCCATGTCAATGGTAAGGGCTGATTCTGAGAATCTGTTGAGCGTCACGCCTGTTTGAAAGCTTGCTGCTTTAAGTACTTGCTACTTTGCGTGTGTGAAGAGCTTGCTGTTTTGATGTGCTGTATTCTGTGGGGAACAATAAATGTGGGCATTATTATTCCAACAAAACAGTGTTTGTCCTTATTTGTGTATGTTGTCGATCTCTCCCGATCCTGAAATAAACATTTCATAAAACAAGGGGAGATTACGGTTTGTGTTTTTTGCTTCCAAAGCATGAGGAAGCACAAAAAGCTACATAAGTTAACAGTAGGGCAGCACTGTTGACAGAGTTCCAGTTCAGCTGAATGTTCAGGTTCAAATTTATTTTTATAAACATATGACCGTGTTCTTTAAGGCCTCCGTGTTATTTAGTTTTATTACTTTTGCATGCTTCTTGTGAGGAGCTCAAATAGGATTGTGTTTACAGCCCCCTCCCATTTTTAATCATTATCTTTCTTTATCATAACATTAAAACAAGACCAGTTCCACATTGTTTTAATGTTGATTGTGAATCAGTTTGTAATTGTATGTCTGTAGAAGCTGGTCTTTAAAGTTTCACTTAGTAAACAGTAATGCCAGATGGTGATACAATGATGCAAATGTGCAAATGTGGTGCAGAGTCCAGATTAGAGTTCAACAGTCTGATGGTAATGGGGAAAAAGCTGTTAGAGAACCTCATCCCAGAGGGCAGCAGGGAGAACAGTCCATGGTGGGGGTGTGAGGGGTCTCTGATGTTATGGGCTCGGGACATGCAGCGCTGGGAAGAAATGTCCTTAATGGAGGGAAGAGGAGCCCCGATGATCCCTTTTGCTGTCCTCACCACTCTCCTCACGTTCCTCTGGAGGAACACAGAGAGACAGCTGGTCAGAATGCTCTCTATGGTGCTTCTGTAGAAGGTCGTGACGATGGGCGGGGACAGGTGGGCTCTCCTCATCCTCCGCAGAGAGTACGAGTGCTGCTGTGCCCTGTTCACTAGTGACGTGGTGTTCACAGACCAGGTGAGGTTGTCTGCAATGTGCACCCAAAGGAACTTGGTGCTGCTGACCACCTCCACAGGTGTTGATGAGCAGTGGAGCGTGGCAACACCGGTTCTTCCTGAAGTCCATGACGATCTCCTTCGTTTTCTCCACATTCAGGAACTGGCTGTTATCTGTGCACCGGCCCACCAGCTGCTTCGCCTTCTCTCTGTAGTCCCGGTCATTGTCGTGTCTGATCAGGCCCACCACTGTCGTGTCGTCTGCAAACTTCACAATGTGATTGGCGGTGAACCTAGGGATGCAGTCGTGTGTCATCGGGGTGAACAGCAGGGGGCTCAGGACGCAGCCCAGAGGGGAGCCCGTGCTGAAGGTGATGACATCAGAGATGTTCTGTCCGACCCTGACCGACTGAGGTCTGTTGGTGAGGAAGTCTAGCAGCCAGTTGCGAAGGGGTGTGCTGAAGCCCAGATGTTCCAGTTTTTCCACCAGATGCTGTGGGATAATGGTGTTGAACGCTGGATTGAAGTCCAGGAGCACGCTCAAAGGGGCAGGGCATGGGCGGGCTTGGAACCTGTGAATAACTGCTTGCAGTTCTAGTTCATCTGGCCACTCAACCATACAGGCCTGATTGGTGCTCCTGTTGGTTCCAAACTTCTTCCATTTGCCAATGATGGGCTCGTCTGTCCTCACTCTCAGTTTTGAGACTCCCATCTTCCTCAATGTGTACCGCACAGTTCAGATAAGGGAACATGTTGTTCTTGCCATCCTTTCTTGTAAATGTTATGGTGCTCTCCACTGAGTTGATGTGGTTGGTGAACTCCTCAACTGCTTTGGTTTGGTGTCATCCACGTGTCTAAACCAGTGAGTTGGTGGTGTTCCCTTGTAAGCGTAAGCACTGAATGCCCTGCTCTCCACCTCCTCCATGTACAAATTAGCCACAATGTGTGACACTGGGGAGCCCATGGAACATCCAAGTTTCTGTTGGTAAAAGTTGTCTCTGTACTTGAAATATGTGGTTGAGAAACAGAGGTCCAACATTTATATAGAAAATTGTTATCCTTTTTTGTTATCCTTCCTCCAAGATGGTGCTGCGCGGACAGCTGCCAGTCACCTCGGCTGTGTCTTCTACTTTCCTACTTTCTCTTCTTTATAGTATTTTAATATTAGTGAATGCCGTATCTGGCATTCAGAGATTATGTGCACCGAAAAGGCATAATTTTGGGACTCTAGTGCTGATTTTTTTTGCTACTTTTGACACTCTTTGAAGCGGTAAGGGGAAATCCCTTCGTCCGCGACTCCGAGCGTCCCATTGTTTATACGCAGACTCAGCTCCTTGGACTATGTGACTCTACGCGCTGTGGTCCTGCTCATCAACATGCTGAGAAACCTGTGATACCTGCTGAAATACGGAGGAAACGGAGAGGCTGCAGGGGCAGCAGGACAAAGCGGAAGAAGAGTTATTTACCATCAGTTATCACGGGAAACGTTAGATCTCTCCGCCCAAAGACCGAGGAGCTTGCAGCACTAACCTGTTTCCAAAGAAGGTACAGAGACGTTAGTATTATATGTTTCACAGAAACATGGCTAAATGAAACTGTAACGGACTCTGCGATCTCAAAAGACGGCTTCAAACTCATCAGCGCAGACAGAACTTTGGCGGAGAGCGGAAAAAAATAGAGGGGGGGGGGCTGGCGGTGTTTGTGAACGAGACATGGTGTAACAAAGCGCATGTTCACGTGAAGCAGCAGATATGCTGCTCAGATGTTGAAATACTCGCAGTGAGTTTAAGACCTTACTACTTACCGCGAGAGTTTGGCCACGTAATCGTGCTCTGTGTTTATATACCCCCCTCAGCGGACATCGCCGCTGCGTGTGAACAGATTCACGGCACAGTAAACAAACTGGAAACACAGCACCCCAGCACTCTCCTGCTGTTCACAGGGGGTTTCAACCATGCCCCCCTCCGTTCCACCCTCTCCACGCTCACCCAGTACGTCAGGTGTACTACAAAAGACAATAAAACGCTGGACCTCTTCTATGCAAATGTTAAGGACGCCTACACCTCTGCCCCCCTCCCCCCACTCGGACGCTCGGATCACAACCTCGTCTACCTGCTCCCCCATTACATTCCACTGGTGAGGAGGAAAATTGCACAAAAGAAGTCAGTGAAAGTTTGGTCAAATGAGGCCATGTTCCAAAGCTCTCAAGGTGATGACATCAACAGCCTAACCAAATGCATCACTGGCTACATGAACTTTTGTGTGGAGAGCATTGTGCCAACACGACGGCTACAGTGCTTTGCAAACAACCCCCCCCCCTGGGTGACCCCTGATGAAAGTCCTCCTGAACCAGAACAAGAGGGCTTTCTACTCAGGGGACAGAGAGGAGCAGCGTAGAGTTCAGCGGGAGCTCCAGTGGAAGATCAGGGCAGCAAAGAAGGACTATGGGAAGAAGATGGAGGAGCAGCTGGCGCAGAACAACGTCAGAGATGTGTGGAGAGGTCTGAAGAACATCTCCTGCTTTGGACAGAGGAATAGCAGGGCTGCAGACGGTGACACCAAGTTTGCAGATGAGTTGAACAGGTTTTTCACCAGTTTTGACTCACCCACACTGGCCGTCAACCCTCTACACTCCTCCAACCACCAGTTGTCCAGAGACCTACCATCCCCCTGCCACCACTCTCATCAACCCCCGACCCACCCACACCTTCAGTTCTGCCTTCCTCCCCCCTCACAGTCACACCAATGGATATGAGAGGGCAGCTGACGAGGCTTAAACAGAGGAAAGCCTCAGGACCGGACGGCATCCTCCCCAGGCTGCTGAGGACCTGTGCAGATGAGCTCTGTGAGGTC
The DNA here is from genome assembly GCF_011125445.2 of Fundulus heteroclitus. NCBI lineage: Eukaryota > Metazoa > Chordata > Actinopteri > Cyprinodontiformes > Fundulidae > Fundulus > Fundulus heteroclitus. The sequence continues at coordinate 257,466 of NW_023396477.1, forward strand.
CTCAGCTACATCTACAATCTGAGCCACAGCCTGGGGGTGGTGCCCACCCTGTGGAAGACCTCCTGTGTGGTACCGGTTCCCAAAACACCGCACGCCAGGGAACCGGCCCACTTCAGACCAGTCACCCTAACCTCCCACCTGATGAAGACCATGGAGCGCCTCATCCTAGCTCACCTGCGCAACGTGGTGAGCCCCACCCTGGACCCGCTGCAGTTCGCCTACCAGCCCAACATCGGAGTAGAGGACGTCATCATGTACATGCTGCAGCGGGCGCTCACCCACCTGGAGACCACCGGGAGCGCTGTGAGAGTCCAGCGCTTTTAACACCATCAGACCGGTGCCGCTGAGGGAGAAGATGGAGGACGCTGGGGTGGACTAACATCTAGCTGAATGGACCATCGACTACCTCACTGACTGCCCTCAGTACGTGCGGCTGCATGGCTGTCAGTCAGAGGTGGCAGTCTGAAGCACCGTCTTCCCCCAGGGCACCGTTCTATCGCCGTTTCTTTTCACCCTTTACACCTCGGACTTCACCTACAACACGGACAGCTGCCACCTTCAGAAGTTCTCTGATGACTCGGCCATTGTGGGCTGTGTGTCTGAGGGGAACGAGCTGGAGTACCGGTCGGTCATCAGGGACTTTGTAGACTGGTGTGAGAAGATCCATCTGTGTTTAAATACCAGTAAGACCAAGGAGATGCTGATGGACTTTAGGAGAAGACACCCACCTCACTCACCTGTGAACATCCAGGGGCAGGACATAGAAACTGTGGAGAGTTTCAAATGCCGGGGTGTTCACATCAACAATAAGCTGGACTGGACTCATGACACAGACGCTCTGTATAAGAAGGGCCAGAGCCGCCTCCACCTCCTGAGGAGGCTGAGGTCCTTTGGAGTGAGCCGGCCTCTGCTTAAGACCTTATATGACTCTGTGGTGGCCTCAGCCCTCCTCTACGCTGTCGTCTGCTGGGCCCCAGGCAGCGCAGAGCGGGACAGAAAGAGGCTGAATAAGCTGGTGAGGAAGGCCACTTCTGTCCTGGGCTGCACTCTGGACTCTGTGGAGGAAGTGGCAGAGAGGAGGGTGTTGTCCAAGTTCACATCCATCATGGACAACACCTTCCACCCCCTGCACCAGACTGTAGAGGAGCTGAGCAGCTCCTTTAGTGACAGACTTAGACATCCTGTCTGTAAAAAGGAGCGTTACCGCAGGTCATTTATTCCTGATGCTACCAGATTATACAATGCTGCACTATAACTGTAACAATAACTGTAATTGTAACTGTAACCACAACTAACTATAACTGTAACTGTAATAACCTACGTGCAATATCTAATGTGCAATTCTATTTAATTGTGCAATAATCCTGAAAGAAGTGACTTCTGCTGCTATTACGCCTGAATATATGTCAATACACAGGTGTAGTAGCTCCCCAGTACTTGAATTATTCAGCCGGTCTTGACGGGTGATTTTGTTTCTTGAACTCCATAGTGGTATTAAAAGCCTTTGCCTTCCTGGAAAAGTAATTTGAAGTTCTAGACTTTAACAAAAATGGAGAAGCAACAGGATTACATGCTATGCGTGCTTCCTTTTGTATAAATCTAGAAAAACATTCAAAAGATGGATATTCTCCACACGCATCAAGTACTTCAACAACAACTCTACTCCATTTACGTACAATCCAGTCTGGTAACTTCTTCAACATCTTGTGATTTTCTTCACAATCATTTAAGATGGACAGTCCCTTTACTTGAGGCATAGCCTCTTAACAACTTTTCAAAAATTCAGCAAAATCTCTGAGAGACAATGGATCATTTGGTGTAATCTTTGGCCATAACATAAGTTTATCCCTAAATGCTTTCTGAGTTACAAATGGGCTTCCATATCTCTCCTGTAGAACTGACCAAGCACCTTCATATGCTTCCTCAGAGCTTCTGTAAAAGAAACCTTCCACAGCCTTTCTGGCTTCTCCAGAGAGATAACTTTTAAGATACAACATTTTTTTCCCCAGCAGAGATGGATTTTGAATCAATTAAAGTTGTAAATGATATCCTAAAGTCCACAAATATCAAAGGGTCACCTGAGAATATGGCAGGTACAGGAACAGGAAGGCGACTTTAACTCAATGAGCTTGTTAAGGCTTCAGCCATGTTTACTGCAGGAATCTCAGAGCAAGCTTGAGGTGGTAGAATTGATGCAGCCTTTACAGCTGAATTTCTTAGGGGTTTTAGAGTTTGCCCTGATTTAACCTCAGGCTTAAAATCAAGATTTTCCCCTTCAACACCATCTTCCAGTCTACTATAAACATCAACCTGAGCGGCAGCCATTTTAACTTCTATATCTGTTTGCATTACCTTTAGCTTGCTCTTCTCCTCATCAAGCCGCTGTAGCACTTCAGCTTCCTTCTGCTTAATTTCTGCCATAATCTGAGACTCCTGACATTTCCATTCACATTCAAGCTTATTGACTTTCGCATGTTGAGCTTCAATCTCCAACATGGATCTAACTTGAACCCATTTGGCTGCCAGATCAGCTTCTGCCAATACACGCCCTTGAGAAACTTTGGAGCTGGTAATTGATGAACCATTTATACATGAAGAACTTTCAGTAGAGATTTCCCCAAAAACAGACTGATATTCATCTCTATTTAAGACCTCTCGCACCCTTTCCTTTTTAACTTCTTGATTAAATTTCTCTTCAACAATACCCCTTCTAAACGCTTATACACAAGATCATAAATCTGATTTGTTAATATAGTACAGGCATCTAGTTTCTGCACAATATCTGGAGTATTTAAAGAATTACGTTGAAGAAATTCATAATTCTGTTTCACTTTCTCAAGACTGTTTTGGACTTGCTGATTTGTTTCATCTAGATTCTCCTGAGAGCAGAAACCCTTTAATTTCTTCCTGGCTTCTCTGGCAATTTGTTTCCACGAGGCATAAGATTTAAGAAATGGCTTTATCTGTTTTGCAGACTCTGCTTCTCTGTACTGCTCTCCCTTTTCAGTTAACTTTCTTGTGCGAGAACCTGAAACCAACTTTTGTCCCTTTGGCTTTTCCTCAGTACACACATCTTTAGTAGAAAGTCCTTTTTTACATGACAGAGACATCTTAACTCGTACAGTGAAATTAAACCCACATTCAAACTTAACATTTAGTTACAAAAAACACATTCCAATATTTTTTTTTCTTTTTCCTTTTTTTTCCTAAACACACCTCATAGGTAATTCGGTGTATAATTTAACCAAACATAGGCCTTAAACTCATTTAATTTCATATATATCAACCAAGTGACATCATTTCCAAGTTATTTCCGCATTGTTTGATCAGTCAATTTCTCACCGCGCCAGTGGTCATCTGTCAGATTCAGTTTCTGCTACCAACTTGCAATCCACCGCAAAGACAGCTCCTCATGGTGGCGTTGACTCCGACGCAGCGTCAAACTTCAGCCGATGTCCAATCCAAACGTCTCACCGACAATAGAAGGCGACACACTGCAGGCTCGAGTTTTCACTATAACAGCTCCCCAGTACTTGAATTATTCAGCCGGTCTCAACGGGTGATTTTAGCGTTTATTTTCTTTGATGAAGATCCATCACAGTCACCAAAGGTACACAGTCTCTCTGTCACCTGTTATGGGAGTTCTGAACAGATAACTAAGTTCCCATCTTTACTAAATGAGGAGACGGCGGTGATACAGTTCCAGCACTTTTATTGAGAAACAGAGCAGAGATCACATAGATGGAAAGTAATCGCACCCCACGGTCCCGCTGCAGTCTCTGTCTGCCCTGTCTCTGCCTGCCTCGCTTTTCGGGCTTCCCCTAATACTGCACCGTGGCCTTGGTTTGAGACATAACAAAGACAGTCTATCATAGACAATAATCATTCTACGCAGCATTCAGCCTTGCACTCGGCAAACAGTGGAACTTATACACAGACATCAGGTCTCCAGGCCTCCTCTGTCCAAGTGGTGTGAGGCCATAGTGACTTCAGAATAATAATTCTTATAACATTATCTCAGTCACCAAAGTCACCGTGAAAACGTAAACATATACAAATATTAGAATACAAAACAAACTTACAAAACAACAAAATACAAACAACAAAACACTGCTTTTCACTGGGGAATACTATGTTGATTTCTTGGTTAGACGTTTTTGACAGTTCAAGCCATTCATTCGCACAATGATTGTACCAGCTTTTATAGAGCTCGCACTCATTATCTACGGCAGCCCGTGAGGTACACACAAAAAACTCAAAACATTACAAAGTGCAAATAACATTAAACAAAACAAAATACAAACCACCAAAATGCTAATCAAAACAGACAAACATCCATAAACAATATGCAACATTCTTAATTCATAAAATTCACTTTAAAATAAATTGCCTAAATAATATTTTTGTAGACTATCAAGTAAATTATTCAAATGGCTCACCATCCATTACACATGTATATAAGTCAACGTGAATGTACATAAGATATCCTCTGCCTTATTTCTATTTTGTATTTTTTATTCTTATTTTCTTATCTGCTTCTTTTTGATCCACTGTATAAATGAGGACACACTGTATATACCTGATGCACCTTGTCCTACTTTTGGCACCTTCTTCTGATTACAGATTACTGAGCCAATGTGACATGTGAATTTCTCCAATGTGAGATCAACAAAGCCTATCTTATCTTATCTTATCTTATCTTATCTTATCTTCTTAATCATGTCCAATCAACTAAATTTCCCACAGGGGTTCCATTTAAGCTGTAGAAACATATCAATGATGTTCAGTGTAAACAGTATAAACCTCAGCTCAATCTGTAGCTTTATGGTAAAGGCTGTAAATACTACGTGATTTCTTAGATTTCTAATTTTATTACATGTGCAACAATCTCAAACCTTTTTCACATTGACATAATGGATTAGAATTTGGATGAAATAGATTACTTTAATACCATTTTGAATAAGGCTGAAACATAACTAAATGTAGAAAATGGACAGTGCTGTAAAGTGTTTGTTGATGCCCTGTATATTGATCATGATCTATTTTATAAAAGCAATAAAATATTAAGGGATCCATCACTCATATGCTTCAATATTAAATCTTCCTTTGGTTTTTAGAGGGGGAAATTAAAGTGCACTTTAAAATTCCTGTATGATTGAGATAATATTATATTAACTGTCATCTTTTTCTTTGTTCCATTTTAGATTTCCACCCTGGAGGCCATGACACAAAACATGTAACATGGGACATCCTGGTACACATGATGATGTTAGGAAGATAATCAACTGGAAGGGTATCAATGGAAAAAAGTATTTCAGTCAGATGGCATCAAAGACATTGTTCCTGTGTATGTATTTGTAATAAATATTAAAAAAAATGCTTAATTATTCTTAGCAGGTGTTTGAAAATACAATATCACTTGTGTATCCTGTTAAATTAGAAATTGTTGTAAAATCTGCTTTTTTGATTGCAGATTTTGTAAGAAAGAATCCCATCGCCCGTGCTTCAACTGAGCATGATGTCTGTAAGCATGCAATCCGCTGGTTCAACCTGACAGCATATAGGGGAAGCTCAAGGAGGCATTGCAGTCTCACTGACTACAACACATCTATGTAACTCACATCACAGCACCTTATGCCAGTTTTGGTTTAATATTTTTGTTTGCTGTTGTGTAAATGTTGCTAATTTCTTTCTATTAAGTGATTGTGAACAAAGTTGGAATTGCAGGTTGCCTAATTCACATGTTTTCTTTCATGATGACTCCTTTCACCAACTACATTTATTAATTTTTACAAACATTTTTCATGTTTTTTGTGTGTGTATTGCCTTGTTATTGACCAGTTATAGTGATGTGTTGGTCAATCTGGTGTCTGTGCCAACACATTTAAGTTAATTTACAAGGTTAATACCAGTGTAGTATAGTAACAAAGTAAAAATACTTCACTACTGTACTTAAGTATATTTCGGAGTACTTTATACTTTTCTCGAGAATACATTTTTTTGATAACTTTTACTTTTACTTCACTATATTTCCGAACTTAATTGCATACTTTTACTCCGACACATTTTCAATGTTTGGTTTAGTTACTCGTTACAAAAAAAGCCAGGCATGGGCGGGCATTGGGGGGGCCGTGCCCGCCCGCTGAGCCAGCAGTGCCTGCCCTGGACTGGATGCGGATTTTTTTTTTTTTGTACCTCGGAGTGGCCGTCGTTCTATCTTTGATTTGTCAATCATACAATTCAACCAATCAAATCAACGACTGAAGGCAACATGCTAGCCAATCACAGCTGGAGAGGGGCAGGTCGCTGGTTCAGACGTTAAGCCTTCAGAGAGACACCGTGGCTCGGCTGTGGTCACCGTCAGTGTCGGTAGAGCGGGATGGATATTCGGTCTGATTACCAAACAATTACAAGAAGTGACAACGAAGCAAATGAGAGAAAGCTGGAAGCAGCACTACTAATTTCTGTTTAAACGTCAGCATTGAAGTCAAGACTGGAGTAAACATTCACGCTAGGAGGGTTAGCTAGACAGAACCAAGCAGGAAAACTGCTAAACTGAATAAACTCAGGTTCCTTGCAGGCAGAAGGGAACTCTGCTTTGTTCTGATCCTTGTTCTCCTAGCTGCTGTAATTACAGAACCTCTGCTAGTATGAATTTTTACTTCAGTGTTCAGCCTGACACCAGCGCTCATGTTTATCAGCCGGTATGCTTATGCTGGACTTTTTGCAGACACAGCTCTACAGGTTGCTGTATCTCACTGATGGCTTCCAGCCCAAACCAGCATAAAACCTGCCCAATTTAAAAGAAAAAACAAGCCCAAATCTCAAACTCTCTCATGTTAAAAGCACAGAACTATTAAACACATAAGAACATGCCATTAGCATGTTCTTACTGTGCTGAAGCAAAAAAAAAAAAAAACTTCACGCATACAGGCTCCGCACAAAATGACACACAAGATCACTTTAAAAATCATGGTATATCAACCATAAACTTTTATCAATAGCTTCTGTTAAGAAGCAATAATATTTTCTGTAACAATTAAGTTCTGGAATGTGTATATGTGATCTTTTTGTTTTCAAAATGTTTGTTACCTTTTGGGTGTGTCCTTATAGCAGCCATCTTGGAACCTACCAAAGAGGAGGCCCGCCTTAAACCCAGCTCTTTTATAGAAAGGACCTTGTTTGCTGGACTTTGATTGGCTGGGCAGTTAATTGAGAAGGCAGGGACAACAGTATATAAGGAGACTGTTGGCTGTACCAAGGAGAGAGAGAAGGCTTGAGAGTCTGAAGGGAAGATGTCATTTTTTTTTTTCCCTTGTCCCTGACCTATGCTGTGCTGAGGGAGGCCTAATAAACTACCTTTGTTTAAACTACAGCCAACTTTGAGGAGTTTTCCTTCCACACCACACCTCGCAGCGTAACAGTGGTGGCAGTGGTGGGATAGTTCACGCCTATGAATGAAGAAAGACAACAGGCTAAATGAGAGGAGTAGGGCGTGGAAGAACTCGTGGGACAAAGAAAAGCCCCCTTTCTGAGATGGAAGGACAAAGCGGAGGACCAGCAGAGCCGGATTCACTACCTGAGGGAGCCATGGATGGCGAAGACATTTTTGAACCGGTTGTGCGGCCTAAGCATACCACAGTTGGAGCTGTGAGTAAAGAGCATTCTGAAACTGACATCTTTGATGAAATAAGAGAATTTATGCAACGTTCTAAACGAACAGAAGCAATACTGTTTGACCAGATTAAACAGTTGCGCAGTAACATGCCAAAGCTGCAAAGTGATGTTTATGCTGAACAGGAGCTGTCTATCAGGACTGGCATTTCTACAGAAGCAGCTGTTCCAAAGCGAGAGACTAGGACACTGTCTCAGCTGTCTGCAACAGAGGAAGTCCAAGGAGCCTCTGGTTACCAAGCGGAACCTTATTCTCCATCTCAGCCCCAGCGGCATATAGCACAAGTAGCTCCAGCACAAAGAGTGGAACCAACCCGTGGAGGTGATCCAAGAATACCTGACTTTAAGGAGGGTGAGGATCCTGAAAGTTTTTTTCATACATTTTGAACGCATTGCTAAAACATGGGGTTGGCAACCAGCTGAATGGGCTGCTAGAGTGGTCACATTATTGACTGGAAAAGCCCTTGAGGCATATGCTGGAATGGATGAGGACCACTCTGACTCTTATGAAGCTATTAAAGCTGCTGTGTTGTCTAAGTTTAATGTAACAGAAGAGACCTACAGATACCGGTTTCGAAGCATCAGTGTTCCAGTGGGAGAGAGTGTACGTGAAACCTACGGTCGGATAAAGGGACTCTACAAGCGATGGATGCGGCCTGACAGTCGGAGTAAAGAAGAGATCGGGGAAACGATCATATTGGAGCAGTATCTACGTGTGCTTCAACCAGACGTCCGGACATGGGTGAAGGAGAATAATCCAAAGACTAGAGAGGAAGCGGCAGACATGGCTGAATGTTACCTGGCTGCTCACAGAGAACCTTCTAAGTAAAGAGTGAGACTGAGGGACCAAAGTCTATGGAGGTAAAACCTCCAGGTGCAACTAATGTTGCCAATTTGGACAAGAGGGGTGGTAAGAAGTATACACAACCTGGACTAAGGTATGGTCTCATTTGTTGCTATTGTCAGCAGCCTGGTCACAAAGCTTCCTTATGCCCATTAAGAAAAAGTAAGTCAGAGTTATGTGTGGTACCTTCCAAAGAACATAATTATGAACTTTCTGATGACATGATTCCACATAAACATGTAGTTGATGTGGTGATAAATGGCAAAGCTATAAAAGCTCTTGCAGACACAGGTAGCTCACGAACTCTGGTGAAATCATCTTTGTTGAGTAATGTACTGCCTAACTTTAACAAACCGGTAAACATTACTTGTGTTCATGGATGTCAGAGTATCCAACTGCTGATGTCACTATTGATGTTGAATGACAAGTTTTTATGTTGACTGTTGGAGTTTTGAATCAGTTAGCATATGATGTTATTCTAGGAGAAGATTTACCAATCCTAGATAGTTTGGTTCAAGAAAACTTAGTGGCTTATTCCTGTGCTGTCACCACACGTTCCATGAAAAAGGGTTTAGAACTTCTGCCAAATGTAGATGATGACTTGTATGAAGGAGGAAATAAAATCAAGAAATCAAAACGACAGCGTAGACAGGAGAAAATAAGAACAAAAGCAGGTCAAAACTCCCTGAACCTGCATTGCCATTAACTCCATGTATTGATTTCCAGTGGAAAATTCCTAATAACTTTAATGAGAGACAAGAAAACGATCCATCTTTGAAACCTCTCTTTAATAAAGCACATAAAGATGGTGGAAAAGAGAGTGCTGCTGAGTTCAAAGGTTTAGCAGGAGAGCCTTTTATTATAAGGGATAAACTTTTGTATCTAGCAGATATTGATGAACCCAGACTTGTTGTGCCAAAAGAATACCGTTCAGTAATTCTGCATTTGGGTCACACAATACCATGGCCAGGACACTTAGGACAGGCAAAAACTTATAATCGTGTTGCTCAACGTTTTTATTGGCCAGGATTACATAAAGATGTAGCTGAATACTGCAAAACATGTCATGACTGTCAGTTGGTGGCCCCTACTAAAGTTTCAGGCCGTGCCCAGTTGCATACTTTGCCTATAATGAGTGTTCCTTACGAGAGAATAGCCATGGATATCATAGGTCCTTTACCTAAGAGCAGCAATGGCCATAAATATGCATTAGTCATCTGTGATTATGCAACCCGATATCCAGATGTTTATCCATTACGTTCTCTGCAGGTCAAACATATTGTCCGGTGTTTAGTAGACCTTTTCTACAGAGTTGGTATCCCAAAAGAGATTCTGACAGATCAGGGTACCAATTTCATGTCACGAGTGATGAAAACTCTTTATGATCAACTGGGTGTAAAAGGGATTCGTACTACTCCATACCATCCAGAAACCGATGGTTTGGTAGAACGATTTAATGGTACATTAAAGCAAATGTTGAGAAAGTTTATTGATGATACTGAAAAAACCTGGGATAAATGGTTGCCTTTCCTTTTGTTTGCTTACAGAGAGGTACCACAAGCCTCAACTGGTTTTTCTCCTTTTGAGTTACTTTATGGGAGACAGATTAGAGGCCCTTTGGACATGCTGAAGGAGAACTGGGTGGCTGGAGCGGCATCAGGATCCAGTGAAGCGGCTTCACCAACTAACATCATCTCCTACATACTTCAGATGAGAGACAACCTGGAAAAGTACAGAGAACAAGTTAAAGATCATATGGAGAAGGCTCAACATAGGCAAAAGGTATGGTACGACAGACGTGCCCGTGAAAGAGAGCTGGAGACTGGCCAGAAGGTCTTAGTACTCTTGCCCAGTGGGCCAAGTAAGTTGCTTGCTAAATGGCAAGGACCCTACACTGTGGTTAGAAGAGCAGGACCAGTGACTTATGAAATTATCTGTCCAGAAAAACAAAAGTCAAAGCAACTGCTTCATGTAAATCTATTAAAGGAATATCATGAAAGAAATGTTCCAGAAATGGATGTGAAGCAGATCCTGATGGTACAAGATGTTCAGCCTGAAGACAGTGCCATGTTGAAAGATGGGGAAGCTGAAATGAGTCCATGTAGAGACTTGACCAAATCTGAAGAGGCTCCAGAGCATCTGACTCCTGATCAGTGGCAACAGCTGGGTGAGATTAAACAGTCTTTTCCATCTCTATTCGCAGATGTACCTGGGTGAACTGAAATTATAACACACAAAATAACTTTGAAAGATGCAACACCTGTTCGTCTTAAGCCTTACAGGATTCCAGAAAGAATGATGGATCCACTGAAAAAAGAGGTCCAGATGATGCTGGAAATGGGAGTGATAGAGCCATCAAGAAGCGAGTGGTCAAATTCCATTGTGCTGGTTCCTAAAAAAGACTCAAAGCAATTACGTTTTTGTTCTGACTTCAGAAAGTTGAACAGTATTTCCTGTTTTGATTCTTATCCCATGCCACGCATTGACGAGCTACTGGAAAGACTGGGAAAGGCCAAATATATCACAACCTTAGATTTATGTAAAGGTTACTGGCAAGTGCCTTTAGATCCATCCTCTAAGGAATACACAGCCTTTCAGATTCCAGGAATGGGTTTATTCCAGTACACGGTTCTACCCTTTGGTCTTCATGGAGCACCAGCTACCTTTCAAAGGTTGATGGACATTATTCTTAGTGACTGTTCAAAGTTTGCTGCTGCCTACCTGGATGATGTGGTGATCTACAGTGAAACTTGGGAGAATCACCTACAGCATCTAAAGGTTGTAATGGCAAGGATCCAGAATGCTGGTCTCACTTTGAATGTGAGCAAGTGTGCATGGGCACAAGAAGAAGTAAAATATCTGGGCTACCTTGTTGGCCATGGACAGATAAAGCCACAACTTGAAAAAGTAAAAGCCATTCAAACAATTCCCAGACCTCAAACAAAGAAGCAAGTGAGATCATTTTTGGGATTAGTTGGGTGGTATAGAAGATTTATACCCCATTTCTCAACATTGGCAGCCCCTCTGACTGAGTTGACAAAAAGGTCTACTTCTAAAATTATGTGGAAGGAGGACTGTGAACATGCATTTCAATCTTTAAAGAAACTGATTTGTCAAGCTCCTGTTTTACAGAGTCCTAACTTTTCCAAGCCATTTGTTGTTCAAGTGGATGCTTCAAATGTTGGTCTTGGAGCAGTGCTAGCTCAGGGAGAAGCTGAAGAAAAAAAACCTGTCCTTTTCTTAAGTAAAAAGCTTTTTGACCGGGAGAAAAAGTACTCCACAGTAGAAAATGAAGGACTTGCAATAAAGTGGGCTTTGGACTCTTTAAAATATTATCTCCTAGGAAGGGAGTTTACTCTGCAAACTGATCACAGACCTCTGAAGTGGATGCATTCCAAGCAGCATCAGAATGCCCGTATATTACGTTGGTGCCTTGCCCTTCAGCCATACCAGTTCACCATACAGCATTGTCCAGGTAAGAAAAATCTTATTGCTGACTACCTTTCTCGTTTGCCTGAGTTTTGTAAACCAGAGGGGGAGGATGTGAGTAAATGTTAAGAAGCAATAATATTTTCTGTAACAATTAAGTTCTGGAATGTGTATATGTGATCTTTTTGTTTTCAAAATGTTTGTTACCTTTTGGGTGTGTCCTTATAGCAGCCATCTTGGAACCTACCAAAGAGGAGGCCCGCCTCAAACCCAGCTCTTTTATAGAAAGGACCTTGTTTGCTGGACTTTGATTGGCTGGGCAGTTAATTGAGAAGGCAGGGACAACAGTATATAAGGAGACTGTTGGCTGTACCAAGGAGAGAGAGAAGGCTTGAGAGTCTGAAGGGAAGATGGCATTTTTTTTTCCCCCTTGTCCCTGACCTATGCTGTGCTGAGGGAGGCCTAATAAACTACCTTTGTTTAAACTACAGCCAACTTTGAGGAGTTTTCCTTCCACACCACACCTCGCAGCGTAACAGCTTCCCAACATGAGTAATAAATCTACCTTAATATAAACTTAATTTATCTTACAAAATATAGATCAAACATTTCTCTTTCACAGCCATGAAATATTTCTAAGTTGATCAGTAGAACTCAACCCCTCTTGGGCGTTTACATTGACCAATCACTTGATTAACCATTATTCTTTTCTTGTTTTATTATAATAATCAATATTATTCATTATAACTATTATTCATTGATGATGTCAGATTCGACTTATTTAAAAAAAAAATTGATTAGTAAAATAAACTTCCCCCACCCAAACATAATTTTTAAAGTGTAGAGCACTCACCTTACTTGAAGAAGGAAAACTGAAAGCTTACCAAAAGGTTGTATTTTCTGTCTACACTTGGTCTAAATTTCTCCTGCACTTGGTTGTTTATATTATTTTAAGTGAATTTGACTTTCAAAGTTTACCAAAATGTAAAAAATGTAATTCAAACTGTATTTGCTTTGTTTTACTTTTTCCCTACACTTTTCATTACATTACTTGAGTACATCTATTTTTACAGTAATTTTCATACTTATGCACAAAACATTTCAGATACTTTAAGACTTTTACTCAAGTAACATTTCAGTCAGTGACTTGGACTTTTACCAGTCATATTTTGGAGAGGTACCTATACTTTTACTTGACTCCGAGATCTCAGTACTTTATGCAACACTGGTTAATACAAGGCTCTCTGGGGCATGTGCCGGAACAAGTGTTTTCGCAACCAAACACTTGTTCATTCAGATAATTCAAACAAGGATCATACTGTAATGGTAAATACTTCTCCAGGTTAATATCAGTGATTGGTGCTGACTGGACTGACCTGGTACAGAGCAGGAGGGAAGCAGTGAGTGGGGGAAATCTCATACCCCCCTACAAGAGAAGCCGCCTTGAGCGGCTGCCCACGCCACCCATATCAGAAACCGCTACTGACTGTGTATAATGTAGAATTATCATTACTATATGACAAGGTTAATGGAAGTGAAATATGGGGACAGAGAAGTAAGTGGTCAAAAGATCTATCAATGGCTGCAATGGGAAAGCTGAAGAACATGGAAGCCAAAAGAGATACTAAAACAATCAATCTGAATACAAATAGTGAAAAGTAGTGATGGCGAGATGAAGCCTCATGAGGCATTGAACCACTCAGCCAACTGGTTCGAGAAAAGGTTCATTTCTTGACGGTTCATGTGCACACAGCACCACCTACTGGCAAGTTGTATAATCACAGCCAGCTGTATCTTAACACGTGTGATGCATATCATTTTTGTCTATTATGGCTCTTGGGAATGACTTCACAGAAGGTGTAGGACGAAATCATTTGTCTACATAAATTTTGTAAACACATGTGTACAATAAAATATTGTTTGAATGTATTCTCTGTGTGTAATTATTCCCAAAATAGTAGTGACATGATATGGCATGTTGTGTAATAATGTTTTTCTGTGACTCTAGAAAAATGGCATGGGCTTAATCAGGCAGAGGACAATGAAAGTGCTTGTGGAACTAGGCAGGGGGTAGTGAATAGGCTAATGCTTGTGTAACTTGGATGATTTCATGCATTTTTATTAAGAAACAACAATTTCTCCACAGTTTTTGGTCTCAAATGATTTCTCTTTTTTGATACTACTTCTCCAACCTTTGAAAAGACACGCTCACATGGCACAGATGATGCCGGGGTGCATAAATAAATAAGTGCAAGTTTGTACAGATTGGGGTACTGTGACCAATGATTAGCCCAGTACTATACGGTCCCACAGTTTCCCCTCAGCAGCAACACTGAAGCACACAGAGGTTCCCGCTGCGTCTTTACGCACGATCCAGCTGCTGATGTCTCCTCTCTTTTCAGCTCAATGCAATTCTAGACAGTAACAGTTTATAACCTATATCACCTTTCACAGCAACAGGTTTCTCATCTCAGTCGACCAGACAAATCTCTATTGCTCTCCTCAGTGCGCTCTGGGCGGTGAGGTGGGAGGATTTTACCCGATGGTGCGCTGCGTGCGAGGGATAAACAGGGTGGAAATGCATAAATAAAAACTGTAAAGGGCTCCTATACAGTGATCATAGGAGCTGACCGGTTTGAGATCAGCCTCCTGATGTTACAAGTTCTTTAAAATGAAAGCGCGCACCCAAATTACAAGTAACGTAATTTTGCGCACCTGAAAAAAGCGCACGGCAGAAGCGCATCGAAGCGCTGAGGCACAGAAATACGGTGCATGTAGTTAAAAAATGCAGAATTAATAAAAACAACTTATAACCAGACGTAGCGTTTTAAACTGCATCTGGTGAGCAGAACTGTTTTATGATCCAGAGTGCAGCCATCACTGGTTCTGAATGAAGGCAATATCTGGCAGCAGCTCTCTTCCCCCGTCCCCTCCCCTCCCCTCCTGCGTACGCGGTACAGGACCTTACCGGCACACTTTCAACCGCTGGTTAAGACTAAAATTATTCATAACTCTGATCGCTCTTCCTGCTGCTCTGTTAACATGAACTGCAGCAGGAATTACTGATGGCCACAAGCTGTGAAAGAAGCTGAAACATCTCAGCAGAAGGCGGAGTTTTTATTGTCCGCTGCCCAGATGGGCGTTGGGATTTTTATGCGTGAAAAATGCCATGTTTGCGTGTGACCGTGTGAAGTCAGTGATGGTCAATGCGTGATAGTTGAGAGCACTGATCTCCTATCTATCTATCTATCTCTCTCCTAAACTCTCCAAACACCAAACTAACTGTCGCAAACTAAATAACCACTATCCAAACTCTGCTATCCAAACTATCAAAACTCTATCCACTCTCTCAACTGACCGCAACTCGCCTACAACAACCCACATTTTGAATGGAGCCTGTGGGCTTTCTAAAAGCTGTCGAAGCCGCGCCAACATCTGAACCACTTCCCGGAGCAGTCACGTGGTACAGCCGGCCAGCGAGGCTTCAGACGTCATCGTTTTCGGCTCCTCCCCTAAATGAAGCAAGCCTCGATACGCGCTTCACGGAAACGCCCCCTCCATTACTCGACACACGCCTCGAAGCCTCGGCACATAACGTAACATCACTAGTGAAAAGATTGGCTGCTGTGAACTGCATTAACAGTCCTTAGGTATTAGTACTTGTATTTGTCATTAGTCTCATTGAAACACATTGTCAATGAATGAGAACTGTGTAGTCCATCTATTCTCTACATTCAATTCAATTTTATTTATATAGCGCCAAATCATGAAACATGTCATCTCAAGGCACTTTACAAAATCAAGTTCAATCATATTATACAAATTGGGTCAGATTATACAGATTGGTCAAAAATGTCCTATATAAGGAAACCAGTTGATTGCATCAAAGTCCCGACAAGCAGCATTCACTCCTGGAGAAGCGTAGAGCCACAGGGAGAGTCGTCTGCATTGTACATGGCTTTGCTGCAATCCCTCATACTGAGCAAGCATGAAGCGACAGTGGGAAGAAAAACTCCCCATTAACAGGGAAGGAAAACCTCCAGCAGAACTGGGCTCAGTATGAATGGTCATCTGCCTCGACCGACTGGGGATTACAGAAAACAGAGCAGAGACACAACAAGACAGACAAACAAGCACAGAAGCACACATTGATCTAGTAATCTGTTCGACATTAGATGGTAGTAGCAGGTGAGCCGTCTTCTCTGGATGATGTCACAGTTAACAGAATGCCAGACCAGGTGTACCTACTATGAAAATGAAAGAGAGAGAACAGAAAGTTAAAGCAGAAATGACAACACATAATGCATAATTGAAGAACAGTAGAACTCTATAGAGTGAGAAAATTAGATCCTGATATCCTTCAGTAGCCTAAGCCTATAGCAGCATAACTACAGAGGTAGCTCAGAGTAACATGAACCACTCTAGTTATAAGTTTTGTCAAAAAGGAAAGTTTTATGATTAGTCTTAAAAGTAGACAGGGTGTCTGCCTCACGGACCAAAAGTGGGAGTTGGTTCCACAGGAGAGGAGCCTGATAGCTAAAGGATCTGCCTCCCATTCTACTTTTAGAGACTCTAGGAACCACCAGCAGACCTGCAGTCTGAGAGCGAAGTGCTCTGTTAGGAACATACGGGGTAATCAGAGCTCTGATATATGATGGAGCTTGATTATTAAGGGCTTTATACCTTAGAAGAAGAATTTTAAATTCTATTCTTGATTTAACAGGAAGCCAATGAAGGGAAGCTAAAACAGGAGAAATATGATCCCTCTGGTTGATTTTCATCAGAACTCTTGCTGCAGCATTTTGGATCAGCTGAAGGCTTTGAACTGCATTTTGTGGACTTCCTGATAGTAAAGAATTACAATAGTCCAGCCTTGAAGTAACAAATGCATGGACTAGTTTTTCAGCATCACTCCTGGACAAAATGTTTCTAATTATGGCAATATTCCGGAGGTGAAAAAAGGAAACTCTGGAAACCTGTTTAATATGGGATTTAAATGACATGTCTTTGTCAAAAATAACACCAAGATTTTTTACTTTATTACCAGAGGCCAAGTTAATGCCATCCAGATTAAATGATTGGTTAAGAAGTTTATTTTTTGAGGACTCTGGCCCAAAGATTACAACTTCGGTCTTGTCAGAATTTAGATGCAGGAAATTTAAAGTCATCCAGCTTTTGATGTCATCAAGACATGACTGCAGTCGAAGTAATTGATTGGATTCATCAGGATTTATGGATAAATATAGCTGAGTGTCATCAGCATAACAGTGGAAATTAATCCCATGCTGTCTGATAATTTTGCCAATCGGAAGCATATATATAGTAAATAGAATTGGTTCAAGGACTGAACCCTGTGGTACCTAAAACAGGCCTTACTTAATTAGACGTACCCTAAATTGTAGACAAAAGCTAAATCTTTGATCTTGTGTGTTAAACCTCTTTGAAGCATTCATGTTGATCTGTACTAAAAGTTCCAGCACTACCCGGTTCCAACAAGGGAACCCTTTGGGTCCCACTTTACGAGTTTACAGAAATGGTTCCTCTGTGCTTTGTTCACATTTTCAAGTGATGGGTCATCTTGTTTTGTCTTGATGCTGACGACGCCATCATCAAAAAAAAAAAAAAAAAAAAAGAGAGGAATGTTCTAAGAATTATTATTCTGAAGTCACTATGGCCTCACACCACTCGGACAGAGGAGGCCTGGAGACCTGATGTCTGTGTATAAGATCCACTGTTTTCTGATTGCAAGGCCAAATGCTGCAGCTGCTGAGGGATACTGATTGTTTACGATAGACTGTCTTTGTTATGTCTCAAACCAAGGCCACGGTGCAGTATTAGGGGAAGCCCGAAAAGCGAGGCAGGCAGAGACAGGGCAGACGCAGACTGCAGCGGGACCGTGGGGTGCGATTACTTTCCAACTATGTGAATCTCTGCTCTGTTTCTCAATAAAAGTGCTGGAACGTCATTACCACCGTCTCGTCATTTAGTAAAGATGGGAACTCAGTTACTATTGTTTAGAATTCCACCAAGAACTCCCATAACAATTTGGCGTCAACGAACAAGATCTCCGACCGACAGGCTGGGAAGTCCGAGGACAGGAGCAGCTTTGGCCAGCCCGGAGAGGTTATCTGGCCTCTGGTACCCCGAATGGATTTTCAAGGGACGTGGAGGAGCTCCTGGTCTCGGAGCATCTCTGGGCATCGGCGCGAAGATCCGAACCTTTCTTTCATGAGACGGTAAGGGGATTATTTTCCAGCTCTTTTAAAAAAAAAAAAAACATACGCAATTGCTCAAAAATGCTTGCAAGCTTTTAAAATTTAAACCCCATTTTAAAGTATACCTCAAGAAATTTTAAAATTTAAAACTGTAAACCTAAAAGGTAGTCAAAGTAAAAGCCGGTAGAAATAATGAATTATAGTTAATCCTTAAGGTAAATAAAATAGGGTTCGCAATACATAACAGTGGCTAAAGTTTTAACATTAAACTAAAATTCAAAATTTAATTAAAATACGTTTTCAGCTGAAATACGGACTCTCATGCTGGGAGGACGGGCAGAGTGATTTTCACCTGGAGAACAGGTGACCGGCTGAGCAGTTTGCAGCTGGTCCATTAAAGTCCTCTTGTCTTGGTTTTGTACAAGAGGCTGTCCACTTCTGTTGTGGATGAAAGCGGCAGGGATGCTTAAGTCCTTGACTGTTGCGAAGACGTTCGCAGCTTTGATAAGTGGGGACCCCGACCATTATACCAAAAAGCCGACCATCAGATGTGAGGCCTTTCATTTTAGTTGGTCGATCGTGCTAAGGACGAGTAGAAAATAACAATAAAAACACAAAAAAAGGATAAAATAAATAAAAACAAACAAAAAAAAAAGTCTGGATGCAGAACAGTCCGTGTAATGGGTCAAAGGCAGAGGTTTTTCAGGGTCAAGCCTAGCCCCAGGGTGGGAGGTTTGATTTCATGCTGAAAAAAGTAGGGGCCCAGAAGCATGACATGCATAAATGATTTGAAATGATTTGATTAAACATGCAGATTTCTCACATGGGGATTATTATTATTATTATTACTATTATTTTTATATTGCAGTACTGCTACTAAATAATAAAAATAAAATTAAGAGAAAAAAGAAAAGCGAAAATTGAATAAAATGAATAAAAACAGGAAACGGAAACGGAACTAAAAGGACGTTGCACCGGGGAAGCGTTTACGTGGGGACCAATTAGGCACTTCCGTTGTGGATAAAATTGGTCTAAACTGCTAATAGTGACGTATAACTTTCAAAAATGGGTAAATGTCCAAGTGTTTGCGAGACAAAGAGTTGTATCCTTGCGGGACTGAAGCGTAAAACTGTGTGTGGACGAAACATTCGTGGGTCGTAACCAGCGCACGCTCTCCCCTTTTTAAACTAAGCGGGAACTTAGCGCGTTGAAAACATCTTTCGGCGTTGCCATAGACATTTAAAAGATATGAAAAACACAGAACTATTTAAGATAGTGAAAAAAGCAGGCCTGCACGTGTTTGTCTGTCTGAATGTCATCGTTTGTATGTAACTGTACGTATGTATGTATCTATGTAACTAAACGTTCATCTGCAGACCTCTCAACTTTTATCAAAAGTTAAGAGAGAGATTATGCTAATTTTGGGGGCGGGGCTTGTTTGGGGCGGGGCTAACCAGACCCTGGAAGAGCCGATGGAGTCTCAACTCCATCTCATTTTTATCCCACCAGACATTGAAGTAGACATGTATTACTTTTGTTAAAAAGAGAAAGAGACGTGTTAATACCTTATTGTTCAGTTAATGGATTAAAACATAAAAAACACACAATTGTTCAAATAATACTGAATAAAATTAAGTAGTTTTAAGTTATTCACCAAATTATTACACTGTTACACATTAATCTATGGGTTTGTTTATCATTGTAGATCTATAACCTGATTGGTGAATCAGGCTGAGTTTCATCAAGTTTCTCAAGTTTATGGTCAACATTTTCCCCTCAGCAGCAACACTGAAGCACACAGAGGTTCCCGCTGCGTCTTTATGCACGATCCAGCTGCTGATGTCTCCCTCTTTTCAGCTCAATGCACTTCTAGACTGTTACAGTTTATAACCAGCCCGTTGCCAAAAAATGCATCCCCTGCTGTTTCATAGAAATATACACTTGTAGTTGATGTAACATTTTCTACGTGTTTACACATGTGTTCTAAACTACTAGTGTGAATTTCAGGTGTGTGGGACAATCTTTTGATTAAAAACATAGGGGGATGCGTTTTTTAGCAGCCCCGTTGCCAAAAAACGCATCCCCTGCTATCTCAGAGGAGTTGACACTTGTATGATTGTATTCCTGTATATCCATCTGTAATTAAAGGACAAGGGTCAGCAAATGCAAATTCTGTCCTGTAAAACAATGACAGCGCAATTGTCGCTCTATGATCTGAAGCCCCATTTGGAGCTTTTAAACAGGCTTTTGAAAAACTTTGATAATTTGCTGCTGTAATATTATAGATTTTTCAGAATAAAAAGCTAGCCGATGTGCAGAATCAAAACATAACAGAAATACATTTATAGAGCATTCAGTATTGTAAGAAAGCCCACACTGTTTCTGGATAAATAGATTATTGTATGAGTTAAGTTCTATTCCGTTTTATGCCTCTTTCCTTGTAAGTTTGAAATGTCCCATGCTCCTGAATGCACCATAGCTTTCTGACGCTCACGAATGCATCCCACTGGTCTATGAACGCTGTGCTGTTTACTGTAGAAGCAGACTGATCTTCCGTTTAAGACAAAGCTTTGCAGTTTCTAAACTCACGTCGGCTCTCACGGTTTATTGTTGTGTGTGAATGACAAGAGACCACAACAAATAAATCAGCCGTACCTCGGATAAAATCTTTGGATTTAATGTTGTTCATAACACCCGTACTTTTGTAAACGAATCTGCCAAATACACAGTTTTTTTTCACACTAGAAGTACATTTAAACGTTTTTATATAATTAATATAAGAAGAAGTCGCTCCGTTGGTCGTATTTTAATTTGTTTTCCGTCGATATTCATTTGTACAGAGCGAGGCGCGCTCCCGCGACAGGGGATGCATATCTCGGCAGGGATGCACTTTTGAGCATAACACCGGCTCACGTTCACCACTGGTTAAAACTAAAATTATTCATAACTCTGATTACTCTTCCTGCTGCTCTGTTAACACGAACTGCAGCAGGAATTTCTGATGGCCACAAGTTGTGAAAGAGCAGCTCAGCAGAACAGGCGATATCAGCAGAAGGCGGAGTTTTGTCGTCCGCAGCCCAGATGGGCTTTGTGATTTTTATGCGTGAGAAATGCCATGTTTGCGTGTGAAATGCCATGTGTTGCGTGTGAGCGTGTGAAGTTAGTGAAATGCGTGTGTCACACGGTCAATGCGTGAGAGTTGAGAGCTATGTTCATCTGTGTGAATTAATTCAGGGTTAAAATTATTGTTCATGGTTTCAAAATGATCATTTGTTTTGGGAGAACTGCAGCTCCGTAATTCAAATGACATTTTTAAGCATGGACTATGTTAACAAAAAGGTAAAGGAAAAGAGAGATTTAAATAACAAAGTTTGTTTTTTAACATTAAATATCAGGACCAAATTAAATTGATACACGGAGAGATTAACATGGCTTGAACGGAAATATTTCAGCTTTGTTAGAAATTGGAACTGGTAATAAGCTTTACATAAGCTTGTTAAGTTTACTGTTTTACAAATTTAGGCTGAGATCCTATCACTTGTTTTTTAGCCCTAAAGTAATTTAAAATTACTGAGATCTCATTTCTTATAATAATAATAATTCATCACAAACCAGTCCATGTGAAAGAAGTTTAGATGATTTTTTTTATTTAAATAGATAAGGAAAAAACTGTGCTTTGAACAAACTGTATGGAACTAAATATGAATTGCTTTTCTAAGGGTTTTCTATTCATTTATTTTATTTATTTTTTACTTGGGATATGAATGCAACTAATGAGAAATTTTGAAAAGCGTCAAAATATCAGAAGGCCACGTTACACGCGTCATCAGTTACAAAATCATCTGATGTTATTAGTTATGCTGAACTGAGGTGAACCTCAGAGGGACAGTATAACCTGAGAAGGACAATAGATATGATAAACAAATCTGACCATGATGTAACAACATCTGAATGTTATGGCAAGGCTGGGTCTTTGTGTTCTGGCCTGGGGGCACGAAAACTATGTCAGAGGGGGAAAAATAAAATAAAGCCAGCTTCTGAAGGGTTAAATTCTAATTCTAATCTTGGGTTGTTTTGGGTAGCCTTCTCAATGTGCTTACGGGGAAAACTCTTATCATTTACAGAGAAACACTAGAAGTTCAAAAAACTAAAAGGGAAAAATCATTGTCTTAAAGTTTCACCCTTGACCAATTAAGATTGAAAAGGTATATATAAATAAAAGTATTACTAACAGCAAATACACATGGTCAAAGGACCAGAAAGATATCAAAAAGGTTTGTAATAAGTCAAAAACCTATGTCATATTGGAAAAGACATAATTGTGCTCCTTGGAAAACAATTTTGTTTTAGTTTTTTTTTTGTTCATTTCTTTCGTTTTTTTGCTTTCTTTCTTTTGGAGGTGTTTTGAACAGAGTTTCAAAGGAAAGGTGAAGAATAGAAACCTTCCCAGGATCAGAAAAAAAGGGAAAAACATCACGTTAAAGGGACACTAAGGGGACCAGGGTTTTAACTGCATGCTATTAACACTCCTGTTTTTCTCTGAGTTATTGCTTTCAGATTAAAGGAGACGCCACCTTTCTGCCAACAGAAGACTCTGAAAAGACAGTGCTAGCAGTGCGGTAAGGAGTTATAAACAGATCTGGACACTAAATTGTACTTAGTTTTAACCAAGTTATGCCAGATCTTCCAGCAGGAAAGGTGGTGTCTTAAAGATGTTTGTTGCTTTCTGCTATTAACAGCTCTATCTTTCTGCTTCTTTTTCTTTGCAAAGAAACCTGGTCAATATGATAGAATTGTGCTAACATAGAGATTTAGTCTCATTTTAGACATTCTCAGATGCGAGAGAATACCATAACAGTGCCGCAGTGAGGGGGAGACTGATCCTTGGGACAAGGACTAAAGGTGATGTCCTTGACTTCAGCCTGATCCAGTTTTGAGTTTTATTTTGTCAGAGACAAAGTTTGATTTATTTTTTTATCCTTTTTATTTCTTTTATGTTTGTCATGTTAGAGGGAACACTGTAGTTAAAATGTTTGTGACTGTCAACCTATGGAGCGTTTTCTTTGGCAAAAAATGCTGGCAGAATTAATTCTGTTTGCAGGCGTGAGGACTGGAGGATGGACTGTTGAAGGGAAGGAGAATGTTTGGCTGCTGATATCAGACATTGGACTGAAAATGGACATTGAAGGACTATGACTGAGGCATCGGACAACCTTCGACAAAAACACACAGATGAGTTCTGCAGACACGACTTCATGCATTTCACTTCAGATTTTGTTGTACACATTTAAAGCAAAACACACATTACGAAACATTAGGATTATGTAAAGGTGGAAAACTTTTAAAGAAGTAACTTTATGGGAATCATAGAGCAACCTAATAAAGTGGGTATTATATCAACAGTTAAATAAATAAATGAATTAATTAGTTTTCACTATATAAGTAGAGTAATCTGAAGTTTTAAATAGCATTTCATTTAATAAGCATCTTAGAGTAAGCTGATTTCTGCTACTCTGGCAGGCTTCAATAAAACACAAAGAAAAGGTTACTGGCTAAAATGGATAAGGTTGCAATAAAATTAGCATAATGACACATCCTACTAACTAACATGGGTAAATTTAGGATTAAAGCATCAGGGTACAATAGTTACAATATTTATGGAGATTTAATATCTTTCAACTAGAACACAAATAACTCAATAGTCTTTTTAACCAGTTAAACATCCTAAGGGAAAAAACACATAACACTGAGTTTTAGCTAACTGTTAACCTGAGGGCTTTTAGATCAGGATAATTTAATGGTTATCGTCTTACATACAGAGAATAAGTAAGATTAATTTAATTAGATTAAATTATGTGGACATTTTGGATCTGGTCAGGATGGTTGGTTGGCTGTGATGATGAAAGGGTAACAGCTTGAAGATGTATCAATGGATGAAGGTTTTCTCTGAGGAACATTAAAGCAGCAAAGACACCCCACACTGGAACTCCTGTTGTGCAAAGAACATCTTGAACGGGAAATAAGGTGAGATCCTTACAATGAGAGACGTTCCACACAGGGGGGTGTGGAGACCCCTGGGGCACAGCACCCAGGGACGAGCTGCTGTGGTCTGGAGCTGTTGTGGACTTGACACAGCTGGTGGAACCAGAGAGACGACGAGGTGGTCCCACAGGTTACCTGACACCTTACACTGACTGTAAAGGGTTCTGGGTTTTCAGGGTTGCCTAAGACAGAAAGCTTCAGAGAACCTTAACCTTTCCTGACCAGGCACTCAGAACACATAGATCAGATTACCGAGGCCTAGACAAATAGGAACGCAGAGACGCGTTCATCCAAGAACTTCTTAATCAAAGTCCTCAATCCTCAGTTTAAGAAGATAAATAAATAAATAATCACAATGTACACAATGTGTAAGGTTTTCTTTATTTTAGGATTAATTTGGGAACTAATTCTGATTTGCTCAAGTAGCTTTGGTTGTTCAACAATGTTAGAACGTTTTCAAAAGCTCCTGTTCTCTCCTGCTCACTGCTTTGTTTTGTAGAACCTTGGCGTCCTTGAACAGTAACAGCATGGTATAAATATTTTGTCTTCTCTGTGCAGAACAGCACCTCACTTTAAAAAAAAAAGAGAGAGAGAAAGAGGGAAAAGGCTTTCACATGGAAAGGCTTTCTTTTTCTCAGTTGGGTTTTCAAAATAAAATGGGAAATGACATTAAACGAATATGTTGATGAAATTATGTTGCAGAGAACTTCAACTGTCAGACAACAACAGTTAAGACACACATTAAAAGCATTCTGTTAAGAATTATTATGAATTTACTGCAAATACATTTGAATTTAAAGATTACTTTTTTAACTAATAATTAAATTGCAGAATTCTGAGAGCTAAATAATTGTGGACAGAAATATCTTGAATGTGAAAGTGCTTGGAGAATGTTTTAATAAATGACACATGAAAGGGGTTTTGATAAGAACACTAATTACACCTTGTTTCTGTTCTCTAGTGGGAACAAGGACTCGTGTCTGCAGACCATCTTCACAAAGTGTTTATTAGGGAGAAATGCAAAATAAAAGGTTAATTGCCCAATTAAGAACTGAACATTCATTACCATCCAGCTCAATCATCCAGCCTGCAAGGAGGAACCAAGAAGAGGACTGGGGATGAAGAAGCCAGAGAACTCTGATTCCTTATTCTTCAACGGGAGGAGTTGCCTGAAGAGACCCTAAGCGCAATTAGATTAATTTCTGCCTTGTGGCCTGAAGGAAGGCTTTCTTAACTTTGCGTTCTTGACGTTTAGGACTCTTCTCATATTGTGTTGCTGTTTGTTTAACTGCTCTGTTCCACTGACTCACATGTTTGATTTTTTTGTGTTATGAGATCTACACTTTAATGTTACATCACGTTGATCAATATGGGTTTATGAAAAAATGGAAACTGTTTGCTTCAGACACACAAGGATCTATGGTTTATGCACCTTTTTGATTTGATATAGGAAGAACCAGGATCCTATTGGCTCTAAAGATCCTTTAATATTAGCTAGTAATGTTAACACTTAGATTAAATACAGGGTTTTCAGGCTCAGATTGGCCGAGAGCAGATCTCCCTGGGAGGGGGGCCTTACCAGTTTTTACTATCCTTTGGGGGGGTAGCTTTTTCTGGGGTTCCCCTGGCCGCACTGAACCTCTCCTGCCTTTGCTCCTGGTGTTGTAAGTTTGGAATAGTGGATTATTGTCCATCGTAGGGGTGAGTGGAGAAAGGAGTAGGAGGGTATTCAGGGTGGGGTAAGAGTAGACGGATTCGACCTTGGTTACTGAACAGGTTTTAGCTTATCTAGTCTAATGTAATTTCAAAATAATGTGCGCATAGGTACCTAAAACAGGCCTTACTTAATTAGACGAACCCTAAATTGTAGACAAAAGCTAAATCTTTTATCTTGTGTGTTAAACCTCTTTGAAGCATTCATGTTGATCTGTACTAAAAGTTCCAGCACTACCCGGTTCCAACAAGGGAACCCTTTGGGTCACACTTTACGAGTTTACAGAAATGGTTCCTCTGTGCTTTGTTCACATTTTCAAGTGATGGGTCATCTTGTTTTGTCTTGATGCTGACCATGCCATCATCAAAAAAAAAAAAAAAAAAAAAAGAGAGGAATGTTCTAAGAATTATTATTCTGAAGTCACTATGGCCTCACACCACTCGGACAGAGGAGGCCTGGAGACCTGATGTCTGTGTATAAGATCCACTGTTTTCTGATTGCAAGGCCAAATGCTGCAGCTGCTGAGGGATACTGATTGTTTACGATAGACTGTCTTTGTTATGTCTCAAACCAAGGCCACGGTGCAGTATTAGGGGAAGCCCGAAAAGCGAGGCCGGCAGAGACAGGGCAGACAGAGACTGCAGCGGAACCGTGGGGTGCGATTACTTTCCATCTATGTGAACCTCTGCTCTATTTCTCAATAAAAGTGATGGAACGTCATTACTACCGTCTCGTCATTTAGTAAAGATGGGAACTCAGTTACTATTGTTTAATATTCCACCTAAAACTCCCATAACATACTCCACAGGTGACCCTAGAGTTTGAGGAAGATTTATTATTAACATGAACAAACTGGAATCTGTCCGACAGATAAGATTTAAACCAGCCTAATGCTTTCCCCTTAATCCCTACAGTATGTTCAAGTCTTTGTAGGATAATATTGTGATCAACTGTATCAAATGCAGCACTGAGATCTAACAGGACAAGTACAGACACAATTCCATTATCTGAGGCCATGAGAATATCATTAGTGACCTTCACCAGAGCTGTTTCAGTGCTATGATGAGCTCTGAAGCCTGACTGAAACTCCTCAAGTAGGTCATTGCTTTGTAAATGTTCAAAAAATTGATTAGCAACTACTTTCTCAAGAATTTTAGATAAGAAAAGAAGATTAGATATAGGTCTGTAGTTTACTAACTCATCATGATCAAGAGAAAGTTTCTTAATGTTACTGTTTCACCGTGTCCCATCTACGGTGAAGCACCGTCGGTGGACCCAGTTCGTTTTACCCAGTCAGGCGACCCCCACTTACTTATTACCTTGAATGTAGGACGCATAAAACAGACAAGTATGCTTTTAGTTATATTTTATCTACGTAAAGACAGAGAAATAGTTACAGTCACACCAGCGCTGATGGGCCCCTGATCGGCAGGAGGCCTCGAGTGCTCATCACACAAACATTATAAAGGGATCTCGGGACACACCCATACAGGGGCGGTACACATCCAAACTGTGACATCAGCAGGGAAACTGTGTCACCTCCGGGGTGGTATCTGATAGATATGTGCCAATCTTTTGCGTCAGTGCCATCTAAGTGTGCCATGCAGTTCTGGGATAAACAGCTCGTTCCACTTGACCTTGTTGATATCCTAACAGATCCCCTGATGATGTGTCATTATGGCACATCACCAAAGATGATCAACCAGTGGAACGACAGCTCTCAGTCTGTCCCTCTCCCAGAACAGTCGGTCATTCCGTCCAGTCCAAGCAATCCAAGCACGTCAGCTTCCGGCTTCCAGAGTCCATCCATCCGTGATCTCCATGGCAGTCGATAGTGAGGCTCAGTTTCTGGGGTCACACAGTCTCTGCTGGTGTGCCCGAAAGGCACTTTGTAAAAACTGTCCAGTTGTCCGTTAGCCCCCCCTGTTGGTGTGCCCCAAAGGCACATCACAACGAAAACAGTTCCAAGGAATGCGCCGGACAAACCACAATGGAAACATCTTAGCATCAATCAGCATTTTTTACTCAACACCACAGTCCAAGCATTTTATCTACAATTTAGGGTTCAACTATTTGAGCTAGGCCTGGTTTAGGTTCCTATGCGCACATTATTTTAACTTTACTTTAGACTAGATAAGCTAAAGGTGTACCTTAATCAAGGCCAAATTTGTCTACTCTACCCCCACCCCAAGAAACTTCCTACTCGGTCCTCCACTCTCCATTCCTATGGACAACCATCCATCACTCTCAAACCTCACAAATCCAAGAGTACCAGTAGGGGGCATCAGAGGGCAGGCTGAGCCTCCAGCAGGAAAACCCCATCTCTCTAAGAAATGGTAAAAAACCCGATAGAGCCCAGTCTAGGGTAATCCCACTCTGGGCCAATCTGAGCGAGAAGACACCCTGTATTGAATCTAAAAATTAGCCTTACCAAGTAATTTATGGATCTGTGATAGCCATCAGATCCTGGTTCTCCACATAACAAAGCAAAAAGATTGCAAGAACTGCAGGTCTAGGTGTGTGTGTCTGTAACAGAGAGTTTTCATTCTTAGTCATAAAGCCATAGCGATCAACATAATGCAACATCACAGTATAAACGTCATAACACATAAAATCAAACATGGAAGTCAGTCAAAAACAGAAAGGAGAAAAAAAAGAGAAAAAATCAGTTTTGTGATATAAAAAGAGTCTGTACGTCAATAACGCAAGTAAAAAAAACCGTCAGGCCAGTCTGAGCACGTGGCAGAGATGAATCTATTCGCGCATAAGTGGTCAGCTCAGAGTTCTCAGGCAACTGCTCCTTCATGGCAAACAGAAAGAAGAAAACATTAAAAAAAATCATAGGTCTCTGGCATGTTACTCCCAAACTTCTTAAGTCCTCTTCTTATTCCTCAGCATGGACAAAAAAGATTTAGTTGGATGGTAATGAGTGTCCTGTCCTTTTTCAGGCAATAAGCATTTTATCCCCAGTAAAATGCTCTGTTGAGATGGTTGGCAGACAACAGGCCTTGTTTACTGTTGGATAACAGAAACAAGGTGCAATTAGTGTTCTTATCAAGACTCCCAATCCTTCTGTCATTTACCTTCTTCAAACACTTTCACATCCAGATATTTCCGTTCACAATTATTATGCTCTTAGCTTAACCTCCTTTACTGTAATCATTAGATCTTGCATTACTCTTATATAAAAGGAGAAATCTGAAAGTTCAACGTTATCTGCAGTAGCATTTCTCTATAATTCTTTCCCATGTGTGTCTCACCTTACAATTGTCCAACAGTTGAAAAATCTCTGCAATAGAAATTTATCATCATATGTTTCATGGCTACTGTGACACGGTTCATCTCAATTTATCTAGCACACAGGGAATTGTACTAAAACTTTTCAGAAACTTCTTACTGAACCAGCTCTAAAATACTTAACATTTTTCTAAAAAGCCCAACAGAAAAACCCTTAAGTTTGTAAAAGAAAGCTCTTAGAATAATGTTGTGATATTAATCAGAAGCAGCCCTATGTACTTCTTATCTTATTTTGAAAAGCTCAGCTAAGAGAAAGGAAGTGTGTGCATGCCCCTCGCCCACACGGAGTTGTAATTGGTTGCTATTCAGGAAGTGGGTGTAGCCCAGGGTGGAGACAGGAAGTAGCTCTGTGAATCAGTTTCAGCCTGACTTGCATCAACCCAAAAGACTTGTAGTTGAATGCGCCCTCCACCTGAAGCGAAGAGCAATTCTAACCCCATTAATTCTTGATTTTTTAATCACTTCTGCTTGTTTTAACAGACAGCTTTTGTAAACAACCCTGGTTTTATCGTATGTCCCCCTGTTTGAATCTTGTTTGAAACAAACCTTTAAACTGTAGTATGCTGTGAGCAGTAACTCATTGTTGCTTATTAAACACATCGCCCCCTGACCATGTAAGAAGCTCCATACTGCTCTAGGTCTTTAAACCTTTTTCAGTCTTTCAACATTAGTTTAAGTGATAATACACCCAAGCATAATTATATCCCCAAGTAAATCAACCCTTTAACAAGTATCTAGTTTTTGTTCTCATGTGTTTAGTTCATCCTTGAAAAACTTTAAGCAGACATTATTCCGAGTGATTTTCTTACAGTTTCAATCATTTATTATTATTACCGTTGTGATCTTATATCACCCAGTGATCTATAAATCCTTATTTTATGTTTCATCATTCACTGTCTGTTGTAATTATTCTAGAAATTGTGCAGTTCCTTTAAACCCTCTTAAATATTGACCACCCGTTGGTAAATGATCAGCAATAAGTTTTGCCCCTCTTTTAATTCTTTGTTTGAACACGTCTCTGTCTCCGTATTTGTTTAGGCCTCTATCATTTTGTTCTTTGCATTTTAAGTGTGAACCTGGTCAGGATAGAGAAAGTCATCTCCGATGCTCCTTTTGGCAACCCCAGCAAACCCAAAAACAAAAATGTTCACTGTCAGTGTTAGGTTACAGGTAATCCCTGTGGGAACACGACGTCGTCTCCTTTGTTCAACCTGGTTCCAGTCGTCTTGGACATCGAAACACTCCACCACCTGCGACAAATCTCTGACATTTTCAAACCACAGCAGCAACTCCTGGGTGTCCACACCCCCTGTCTGAAATGTCTCTCGTCGTAAGCCCAGGCTTTCAGTTTATCTCCTGTTAAGTGGCCCCCTTTAGAGCCCATTCACCCCAAAGAGTCCAAGAGTGTGTTCTAGGTGCGTTTCCTGAACGCCAACCTCTCCATGTCATGTTCGTGAAACCTTGTAGTTGAATTTCATCACCTGTGAAGCAAAGCAGTCATGCATAGTCCTGTTCAAGATGTTTTTTAGCACAGCAGGAGTTTCACTGTCGGATGCCATTGCAGCTCTGATGTTCCTCAGAGCCAACCTTCATGCATTGATATCATGTTGAAGCTGTTATCCTCCTATCATCATCTTGTGTCCAGGAGTCGCTTCTACTGTCCTGACCAGATACCAAACGTCCAACTAATCTAATTGACCTCATTACTTTTCTGCATGTACAAGAGGACGATCGTTAGATTATCCTGGTCTAAAAGACCACTAGGTTAATAGATGGCTAAACTATGTTTATGTGTTTTTTTTCTTCTGGATGTTTTAACATTTAGTTAAAGAACAACTATTGTGCTATTTTGTGTTCAAACAGATAGTTGTTAAGTCTCCTCAAACCTTTTAGGTAACTGCATACAACTCCAAACTATTTTCACTGGTGCTTTAATCTCTGGTTTACCCAAGTTATTTATTAGAATAAGGCATTATTATTCTAAACTTCCAGTTTTATCCATTTAAGTCCTTAACCTTTGTGGTGCTTTACATCCTAATTATTATGTTCTTAGTTGCGTCTCTGCTTACTTTAAGATACCCAGTAAATGCTGTGCTCACAATTTCTCCTTCGCTTGAACAAGGTTAAAAGGTTTTGAGTTTATTCTGCTTATATTGAAAAATTAGCTTGCTCACTCGTTCGTTCATTCGCTTATGCTATTAACTGCTGCTGTAATGCCTACTTTAACTTTTTCGCCCACTAGTTTTTTCATGATCATAATTATCGCTCATTGATGTAGATGTATATATATTTTTATTTTCTTCATGTCGTCTAAATTGCATACATTGTTCTTATCCATTTTCCTTTTACTATTGAACGGCCCCCCCTATGTATCCCACTCCTTACTTTAATCACCAATACTCATAAGTTGTTGAACCTGTTTAGGTTTAGCATAATTACTTAAGCTGCTCTATGCTCTCATCCCTTAACTTAATATTTTTAAGCAAAATGGATGTCTTTTAGCGGTTCCCCCCTATTTCTTCTCATGCATGATGTATTTTATGAAGCTTATTGTATCTTAAAGGTGCCTCTTTGAATCTTATTCAAAACCCCCTGTGGGGTTAATAAAATTCCAAAACATATCTATATGTATTTTAAATGATTTAAATAAAAACCTTGTTAGAAAAGTAAAAGAAAATCCTTCTTATCTTTGCAAACTCTACCATCTTTGTTTCCAGACCAGTACCACTTGTCCGAATGCGTTTGACCCTCTTATCGCTCGCTAATAACAGCTCTGACTTAAAACAATTAACATCCTAGGGGTTTAATAATAATCTTGATTGCTTTTAATCTGAAAGTTTTCTTCTAAGCGCATCCGCCAATGTGTATGTTTCTAATGTGTGTTTTGTGTTTTAATTATGTGCAGGAAAATCTGATGTGAAATGCAGAAGGGGTGTCTGCCAACTCATCTTTGTTTCATGTTGCGGTCCATTGAAGGTTATCCGATGCCTCTGTCTTTGCCCCTGCAATTAGTTGTCCATTTTCAGTCCTCATGTCTCAGTTCAGCGGCACAACATCGTTCCAGGACAAGCATTGTCCATGAATCTTCTTTCTCCAATCGTTGTGTCTGAAACCACAAGGAATTCTGCCAGCATTTTGCCAATATGGATTTTGTCCAAAATCAAATTGTCTAATAAAAGAAATGTCCATCTTCATCCGTAGTGTAGTGTAAATAAGTTGAAAAGAAAAAATCAAAACAAAAATTACAAGAAAACTGTCTCAATACAAAATCAACCACATCGTTCCCTCTAAAACAAAATTATTCTTGAGGTTCTTCACCTTTACCCCAGATCTTGATCCCTTAAAAATGTATCCAAGCAAAATATTTTTACAGATAGTTCAACCTCTTTGTATAAGTTCAATAATCAAAAATATATTTCTCTTAACCTTGTAGCATCACATTCCCCATTAAACCTCTATGCAGCTTCTGCAAAAATTACTGATTTTTTGTCCAAAATTTGATTAAAAACTGGATTAGGCAGGAGTCAAGTACATCACCTTTTTTCTCCGTCCCCTGGACCACTGTCACTGCATGAAAAGTGTGATTTTCGTCACTATGCGGCACTGTAGATTGTCGTGGAAGTTCAGGTTAACGGCTGTTCACGGTAATTTGCAGGCAACACCAAAAACTGCTGTGAATTGTCAGATATTGACGTGGGCCTTGCTTGGCGTGGTCCCCCCATCACCCCCCCTCCTCCTAATTCTAGGGGAGGCTTTAATGTAAATGTAAATGAAAATGCTGTGAGCTATACAAATGCAAATCAGGGTTGCAGGGGGAGTTTACCCATGTCTCGCATTCAACTCCCCTTCAACTCCTCTTGGACGCGATCTACAACTTTCAGCCAGTCCGCAGACTGACGAGAAGAAACTGCTGATTGCTATCAGTGGACTGTCTCATATGAGTCAGTCGGTACTGAAGCAATGCCAAGAGCGTGGAAATGTTCAAGTCAGAAGTTTTGGTTGGGTCATTCAGGTTAAAGTAAATGAAATGGGGTTTAATGAACTAAAAATAAGTCCCACTTTAATGGAGAGGTACAGTGAGGATTTAACTATATATACAGATGCATCTAAACTAACTGATAAAAGAATGGGTGTTGCTTATGTCATTCCAAAATAAAAAATTAAAGTTGGAAAAAGAATCAGTGATGATTTAGCAGTTTACACAGCGGAATTGATTGCTGTGTGGCTAGCTTTGCTTTGGGTGGAGGTCAATAGGCCAAGGAAGGCAGTAATTGCTTCAGATTCCAGCTCAGCTTTAATCAGTATTAAAACATTTCAGTCAAAATCAAGGCAAGACATTGTGTATGATATACTGCAAGCTGCAAATAATCTAATAAAGTCAGG
The DNA here is from genome assembly GCF_011125445.2 of Fundulus heteroclitus. Classification (NCBI taxonomy): domain Eukaryota; kingdom Metazoa; phylum Chordata; class Actinopteri; order Cyprinodontiformes; family Fundulidae; genus Fundulus; species Fundulus heteroclitus. The sequence goes on from NW_023396477.1 coordinate 291,064, forward strand.
AATTAATATAACTCTGGTATGGTACCAGCTTCATATAGGAGTAATAGGAAACGAGTTAGCAGATAAAAGTGCTAAGCAAGCAGCTAGACATTCTAATATAGATGTTGAAGTGCACTACAGCAAAGAAGAAATTAAAAGTATGGTCAAAAACATAGTTAAGGGTAAATGGCAAACATTATGGGACGGTGGGCAGACTGGAAGACAGTTCTATAACATTCAGAATAAAGTGGGAAAGAGCAGAAATACAAACAGAAGCAAGGAGGAGGAGGATGTATTTTCTAGAATGAGGTATGGACACACGTCTAAATAAAACTTTGTTAATAATGAAGAAGCATGCTGATGGCAACTGAATTCTGTGGTAGTCCAGAGACTATAGAGCATGTTACTGTACACTTTAATAAATATCAGGAAGAAAGACAAAGACTAGTCTTACAATTACAAGGAGAACAGATGAGGCTAAACTTAGAAGAAATTCTGCAAAAAAACACAGGGGAAATGAGTGTAAACTATGTAATTGGCTTCCTGAGGAATACAGGACTAATTAAAATAATTTAGTATGATCTTTTTGTTTGTTTTGTTTTGATTGGTTTGTTTCGTTATGTTTGTTTGTGTGTTTGTTTTATTTGTTTGCAACCTATTAGGGAAGGTTAGACTCCAGTACCACACTCCAGTCCAGTTGGTGGCGGTAATGCACCATTAGTTAGTTGCCAACCACCATAAAAACCGAAAGAAGAAGAAGAAGAAGAAGAAGAAGTGGACCGTCTCGTCAGCTAATAGTGCCGATATGAATGAGCGGTTCATTTAACTGCAGAATTCGGTAAACTCCAGGTTGCTGTCCATAGAGGACAAGTTGGCGGCTCTGCAGTCGAACAACTGTGCGGTAGAGACTAACTACAAGAAGAGAAGACGTGTGCAGAATCCCAAGCTTAGGTAAGAATATGTTCGGTGACTGCTAGCTAAGCTAAAAGTAGCCTAGCCTACAACCAAATCTAAGATTAGCCTAGTAGCCTTGCAAAAGAACAAGCTTTATTAAAGTGTATTTTCATTTACAGGAAGCAGTATGCCGTCTTCACAACTCGGAGACAAATTGCAGGCGCTATGAACCGGAGCGAGGCGGTGACCTCTTATTTGCTCGGAGCCATGTCTGCAATTCCAGATTGACACGATGTTGATAAAGACGACATTGTCTGTAAGTGACTTGTTTTTACTGCTTCTCCTTCCTTGTTTAATGTTATTGTGACTTGCGTTTGATTTCTATTCATACCACTCTCATTTAATTGTTTTCCAGCCTGGCGAAGAAGATGGCGTTGTTGGCGTGGTCTCTGGATGGATTGGACGGCCGCCGCCATTTCGTAGGCTGGTGTTGTGCGCAATTCTGTTTCCCCCGTGTCGGGAGCGCACTTTGCAGCCGTTTTCCCGGCACTTCTAGTTGATTTCTCGGTAAAACAAATCCTTTAATCATGTCTAGGTTGTAACATTCAGTTTAATCGGCAGCTGTTTACAAAATTGTAAAATAAAAATAAATAAACGGTCTTTCAGACATCTCCCGAAAACTTTGGGAAATAAAGAGCAAATGTTTCTAAATTCTCAAAAATGATGTGTGATAGCATGTAGTATACTAGAAATTTCCTTAATCCAGTAAACTGTCATATTTTATATTACAAAGGGATGTACTGGGAAGTCTACACTCTTGTGTTTTCAGGAAGTCTTAGGCTGTTTCTCAATTCACGAGAACGCGCTCGCATTCTCGTGAATTGAGAAACAGCCATAATGTTTGTGTCCTGCTATCAGCCATCCCATCCTCCTCTTTCAGCAATGTAAAATCATAAATACACAGTAGGTGCTGGAATAGTGTTTTATGGCTTACTTTTATTTGTCAGGTTAAAGTGACAAAAGTTGGAAAAAGACCGTTTATCTTGCCATTTATAATAACACAAAACAGCGTAAGAAGACCTAGTTTATTTATTTTTATTCTACAATTTTGTAAACAACTGCCGATTAAACTGACTGTTACAACCTTGACATGATTATCTGAGTTGTTTTACCGAGAAATCAATTAGAAGCGCCGGGAAAACGGCTGCAAAGCGCATTCCCGACACAGGGGAAACAGATTTTCACGGGGGAACAGAATTGCGCACAACACTGGATCTCTCTGAACTCTGTGTGAAGCTGCAGTCCCGGTTAGAGGCGACGCCGAAGTACAGAGCCACACACAGTAGGCGTCTGCACATCGGACCTGCCTCAGAAAGAACGCCGCCAGCAGTTACCTACAACCCCGAGGAGGCAAACGGACAGTTCACGGGGTTGTAATTTTTGGATCCTCGCGTTGTATATAGTTGTGTTTGTTTTAATAAAGCTCTTTCTTTGCATAAACATCTTCCTGGCAAATGTTCATTTCCTGTATAAATTCATTCATGTCCTTGATGGTAGCCTAATAATAGTGTAGTAGCCTACATAGGATAACATGAATATACAGCATAATATGAATGAATAAATAAATAAATATATATATAATAAATAAATATATACATATAAATATATATATGTAAATAAGTTATTGGGGATCTGCCAACCAATCAGGAGTGATTTTACTTGTTTGAAAGAAGTGGTTCCATCCAATACTCAGTAAGAACGTTCAAGCCTGGCCTGGCCACGTGTGGTTTTGCTGCCAATCAGGAGCGATTTTACTTATTTAAAAATAGTGTTTTCAGCCAATAATGTAGGTTATTCAAGCCAGACCTGGCCAGCCGCGCAGGTTTGCTGCATTCATATGCTAATTAGGGCCATTAGTACAGCTGATCGCTCTCCACATACGTCAGAGTCCGGTTCCAACAATTTGTGGCACTGACAAACGGCGACAAGCGCGGGTTGCAAATTGTCGTTAACTGCCGAAAATGAGGGAGATCTGCGGTAGTTTACGGGGACGAAAATCTCACTTTTCATGCAGTGTGTGGCACCGCTTGGTACTCACTTGTCTCTGAGAATGCCTAAGAAAAGAGACTAAAATCTCTCCGTTAGCACATTCCAATTATTTGTGACCAGGTTTCCTTGCAAAAAAATTCAGAAAACAGGATAGAAATGTTAAAGGCATACTATGCAACATTTTTCAGTTAATTAATGTGTTCCATACCGATTTGGATGATTAAATGAGTCATTTCAGGTCGAACAAAGGTTTTCTCGGCCGCCCTGGGGGTCTGTGGGGGAAATACCGCACTTGCAATGGGGTACCGCGCGCGAGCTATTTTTAGAAACACAACGTCACGATGACGTCACATCACGTGGTACGCAGTGGGGCAAACTCCGGAAACCCGCCGCTGTTTTGCTGTAAAAGAGACGTGCGTTAGCCTAGGTTTTACTCGGTAAACGACTGCTTTTTCCAAATCTAAGACCATGGTTTTTAAACATTGTTGCTATGGAACGTGCAACAGCGACTCGAGGTACGCTGATCGGCCGCATATGAAGGATGTTTTCTTCAAGACTGCCAAGGAGAAATGTGTGCTGGGTACACCGGGGCGGTCGGCCTACACAACAGTTCAACCCGGAAAAAGTTACCAAATTCAAGTACATATGTAGCAAGCATTTTGTCGGAGGAAAGTGCACAACCGAAGAACATCCTGACCCAATTCCAGCGACATCAAGTCAAGGTAAGAGTATTTTGGTGGCCGACATGTTAATAAAGTAGCGCCTGCTACCATGACAGCATATAGGCTATCATGGTAGCAGGCGCTAACATGATAGCCTGCTACCAGGATAGCTTACTCAAAAACATTTCAAATGAGACAAACATTAAACATATACCCATTCCTGGACGGTGATTACAAACAACAACAAAAAAAAAAAAACGGCCGACGCTGCCATGATCGCCGCGCAGGAAAAAAACCCAAAGCTTACCGTTCATCAACTCGGACAGTTTTCCGGTCTTTTTAAGCCCTCGAACCTCAAGCCATCGTTTGAGCTGAAGGTTGGTGTGTTCTTCGACAGTGCGACCAGTAAACCGTGTGCCTGGGACATCGTCTTGGGAAAGTTTAACGGCTGTAAAGTCGGTCATATCGCTGGTTCTGCTGCGCTTGTAATAGCTGGGTTATCCGTGCGTTCTCTCCTGTGTGCCCTACCTAAGCGGCAAAAGGGGCGTTGCTCTTGAGACGGTGACGTCACGTGCGCGGTACCCCATTGCAAGAGCTCACGGCCCGCACCCACAGAAGTCTCGCTTTACGGTGAGAACCCATGTGTTTTTGCCCTGCCATTCACTATATGCACCGCGAAAGCAACAACAAAGAACCGCGTGTTAACGTCAAATAAACATGCAAGCATATTGAGTTTTATTATTATTATTATTATTATTTATTTATTTATTTATTTATTTATTTATTTATTTATTTATTATGTTGGCGAGACGCTACCGCGGCGGCGGCGGCGCCGGCTGCGGCTTGGCGAGGCGGTGGCGGTAGCGTCTCGCCAACATAAAAAAAAAAATAAAAAATAATAATAATAATAAAACTGGCGAGGCGGCCGCGGCCACGGCCGCGGCGACTGCCTCGCCAAGATAGCGCTGCGGGAAGCTTGATGTTCATACCTTCACTGTGTTAGTCATTGTTTGTACTGCCGTTTTTTCCACTTTTCATTGCGTTCGCCTGTCTGCTAAGCTCAAAACAACCGCGCCTGGCTTGACGGAGAATCCAGAACAGCTGAGCATCTTTACGACAGTGCACTTTTACTTTCGCCCTCTGGGGGGAGCCTCGCTGGAAAATCAACCTGGTTGCATAGTATACCTTTAATGTGAGTCAGTAGAGAGGGCAGCAGTGGGAAGGGGTACATGAAAAATTTCCAAAGCCTCCTTCTTACCGCTAGAAGGATACTGAATACTGAATTGTACTTTATAACTAAATTTGCCTTGCCTTGCCTAGAAGGTCTCAATATTACCTGTCATAAGTTTGTTAAACTTAGCATAATTTAGTCACTTTTGTCAATCCTTGCACGTCCATTTTAGATCACGACTTCTTACCATACGGCCTGAAAGAGCTCACTTTCCAGAGTCTTCTGATGGAACAAAGGTGGCTTTACAGTTTCATCTCACATCATCTGAAAGAAGTAACTCAGAGAAAAACAATTCTGTTAGTGTATTAGGTGACAAAAGAAAACCTGGTCTTTTTAGTGTCTTGGTTCTTAATGTGATGTGTCTAAGTTCTTGATTGGTCCAGGGGAGGTAGGAATCTCTCGTTCCTTTTCTTTCAGCGTTTTGTATTAAAACTTCTCATTTTCTTAAACTATCTGCCGAGCAACCTCAAATGTTGTCACTTTTTTGTCGCTGGTGATGCAAAAATTAAAGCAAAGGAATCATTTAACAAAGAAATAATCAAAATACACAAAACAATAAAACCCGAAAGTAAAAAGTCTCCCAAGGAGCGCATTATGTGTGTTCCAATATCTTATAGCATTCTTTTGATTTCTTTCTACCTCTTTTGATCATGCAAACTTAGTTATTAATGCTTTTCAATCTTAATTGGTCAAGGGTGAAACTTTAAAGCAACCATTTTCTCTTTCAGGCTTTTGAGCTTCTAGTGCTTTTCTATACATAACAAGAGTTTTCCCCGTAATTCAGCACATTGAGAAGGCTACCCAAAAACAAAGAGATTAGAAGCAGAATCTAACCCTTCACAAGCTGGCTTTATTTTATTTTTTCCCTCTGACATAGTTTTCGTGCCCCCAGGCCAGAACACACAGACCCAGCCTTGCCATAACATTCAGATGTTTAAATCATGGTCAGATTTGTTTATCATATCTATTGTCCTGTTTCAGGTTAAACTGACCCTCTGAGGCTTGCCTCTGCTCAGCATAACTAATAACATCAGATGCTTTTGTAACTGATGACATGCTTAATGTGGCCTTGTGATATCTTGACACTTTTCAAAATTTCTCATTAGTTGCATTCAAATCCCAAGTAAAAAGAAATAAAATAAATTAATAGAGAAGCCTTAGAAAAGCAACCATATTTAGTCCCATACAGTTTGTTTAAAGCACAGTTTTCCCTCATCTATTTAAATCAAAAATCTTGTATATATTAACTTCCTTCAACTGGACTGGTTTGTGATGAATCATTATTATTACAAGCAATGAGATCTCAGTAATTTTAAATTACTTTAGGGCTAAAAAACAAGTGATAGGATCTCAGCCTAAATTTGTAAAACAGTAAACTTAACAAGCTTATGTAAAGCTTATTACCAGTTCCAATTTCTAACAAAGCTGAAATATTTCCGTTCAAGCCATGTTAATCTCTCCGTGTATCAATTTAATTTGGTCCTGATATTTAATGTTAGAAAAAAACAAACTTTGTTATTTAAATCTCTCTTTTACTTTTACCTTTTTGTTAACCTAGTCCATGCTTAAAAATGTCATTTGAATTACGGAGCTGCAGTTCTCCCAAAACAAATGATCATTTTGAAACCATGAACAATAATTTTAACCGAATTAATTAATTCACACAGAAAAACGTTTAGTTACAAACGATACATACATACGTACAGTTACATACATACAGATACATAGGAACGATGACAATCAGACAAACAAACACCCGCAGGCCTTTACTTCTGACAGGGAGGAAGGGCTGGTCAGATCCTAACGACGGTTAGGGCAGCTTCTTTCAAAATGCCCTGAGTAACCACACGTCCAGCACAAGGGCATATCATAATCTTTGGTTGGTCCCTTTCTATGATTTCTGTACCGCTGTGTATCTCTACTGGTCATTTGACCCCATGGAGGACTCTGATACATTTGAAATGGGACATCTGGAGGGAGGTGCCCCACAAACTGGTTTGCACCAAACACAGGTGTCGGGGCCGTAACCTTCTGAGCTTTTCCAATATTCTTCTTCCTCCTTCTTTTACTTTGATTGTCTCTCAGCTGTTTTAGCTGTTCAGCTACGAGTTGTTGTTTTAAGTTCTGTATATCACTGCTAAGTTGCTTCATGTTTTTATCATCTATATCCAGCTGATGAACCAAAGCTGCCATCCATTGATCTAAAGGCATATCATAACTCGCAACCATTCTGTCCATGTTCTCCTTAACATCCTCTGTTTGGCCCTTTAACATTGCTTGTTTAAAGCGTTGCTGCAGCGTGACTGATAACGGGCAAGAGCCCGTCTGGTCTTCCCATACTTTCAACATTCTGTTCACATATGCTGAAGCTGTCTCCCCTGCACAACGTGTAGTGTCATTTAAAAGGCCAGAATCTGTACTTACCGGATAAAACGTCCTCCAAAGTTGCTGTGCCACCGGGGCCAGAGGAGCAGCTGCTCCTGGTTCGTCAGTTCCAGCAGAAACTTCAACCGCATGTACCTCATGTGGCTCCAGGTATGCTGATAAGCTAGTCCTCACATCACCAATAGCCAATACATACCCGCATAAAATCTCCACGAATGCTTTGATCCAAAGGTGCGCCCCTTTTCTTGGATCAGGGAACATGTGCCTCAGATGAACGTTGTCAGCACATGAAAGAGGGCTGTAACCAGCTGCATTCTCCTGTCCTGTAGCACTGTGAGTCTGAAACAATGGCAGTTGCACACTTTGTTTTGTTGCAGGTAAAGAAAGATCAGTTTTGTTAGAATGCAGATTATATCTGGGGCCCTTTTCCGCCCTGTATTCGTGTGTGTCATCGATTTTCATAACATCTGTGTCATCTGATTCTGCAGTTTTAAGAGCGTGTCTTACCACTTGTTCTATCGCAACCCGTAGCTGGTCTCGTTTGTGTCCCTCTAACCTACTTTTTCCATGTATCGGTCTTGCGTCACAGCCTACCTGTCCCCCACATAACACCATACCAGGCACCTGCACCTGATGAAGTCACCACACTCCTGGCCTTGGATAACAGTTCTCCACTATCACCGCACAGATTGTTTTGCATAACAGCGGCTGCACCAGAAGCAGACATGTCTGGAATAACAGGAGTTGTGTACTTACCTTCTTGTTTGAAAGAAGATGATTCCCTTACCCCCTGCAGATTTTCACTCTCTTTTTGTTTGTCGAGGCCTGAGAAGCAAATGCTTAAATAATGTTCAGTTAGTTTTATCAAGCCTGCTATTTTGATTTTCTCTTTTTGGCATTTTTCTCTAGCAAACTCACCTGCATCAGCCGTTTTTACTTGTGCTTGGGCTAGTCTATTTTTTAACATTTGCAAATAGTAAGTGCACATTTGGGCATCGGGTGGAGGTCCTTCTGTATCACCAAAAACCCCGTCTCTCCTCATTTTTTCACACCACTCCTCAAATTGTTTTAAATGGTTTTCAGCATCTCTGTGTGGAAAGCTTGCCATTATGCTCCCTTTTCCTGTCTCCAACAGTGTTCCTAAAGAACACCCCTGGAGCTCATTTTCTACCTGATTCTCAGCCATTCCAGCACTCACACGTTTTGGCCAACCTGCTGGGAAAGCGTCCTGACCCCGATCCAATGAGAGCTTATTTTTTATCTCTCAGACACCAAAACTTATTATGTTCCTATGTGCCTTATTATAGTGTTTTTACACGGCAATTTCAATGAGCCAGTGTACTCAGGATGGGCAGGTTATATGTCACCTGAACAGGTGCACCCTTACCCTTCACTTCCACGGCTCAATGATAGTAACGTGTCTCACACACACACACACACACACACACACACACACACACACACACACACACACACACACACACACACACACACACACACACACACACACACACACTTTCTGGCCAAGCTTTAGTTAACTCTGTACGTACTTTTTTCAAATATCTTTGGATTGGCTGCTTTTAAAGTTCTTTAAGAGAACTTTTTTGGAACCATTGAAACCAAAAATCCAACTCTTATGCGCTCTGTAGGTATCCTTTAACTTACCTTTTTCAAATATCTTTGGATTAGCTGCTTTTAAAGTTCTTTAAGATAACTTTTTGGAGCCATTGAAACCAAAAATCCAACTCTTACGCGTTCTATAGGTACATATAATTGGATTAGCTGCTTTTAAAGTTGTTTAAGAGAACTTTTGGAACTATCGAAACCAAAAATCCAACGGCTCTTTGATCTTTTAGGAGCCACGCGTAACGGCGTGCCTGTCAGAATGGCCGCTTTTATGCTACACACAGAGGAAGACGTATTTTCCTCTGTGCCTAACAAGGGACCTCTAAACCCAATATTCTCAAGGTTCACAGTATTTTCAGAAACCTGGCCAAGGTCTCCCGGACTTTCACCTCTGTGACCGCACGCAAATCCCAAGTTCTTATCGACACGTTTGCAAACAATTATCCTCAACCCTTTCTCTGCCTTTAGGAGTACAAAAAGTCGGTCCTTCCAAGAAGAAAAAGACACTTGGAGATAAATGGAATCTCCTTACCTTTTTGTGCGGCCGCAGGCTGTGTGTTTTTCTTCCGGAATGACGTCCTGGCCGGAAAACGGAAGGTGGTACGCCGCCTTTTGGGTCCGGGTGGAAACACCAATTTGTTACTGTTTCACCGTGTCCCATCTACGGTGAAGCACCCTCGGTGGACCCAGTTCGTTTTACCCAGTCAGGCGACCCCCACTTACTTACTACCTTGAATGTAGGACGCATAAAACAGACAAGTATGCTTTTAGTTATATTTTATCTACGTAAAGACAGAGAAATAGTTACAGTCACACCAGCGCTGATGGGCCCCTGATCGGCAGGAGGCCTCGAGTGCTCATCACACAAACATTATAAAGGGATCTCGGGACACACCCATACAGGGGCGGTACACATCCAAACTGTGACATCAGCAGGGAAGCTGTGTCACCTCCGGGGTGGTATCTGATAGATATGTGCCAATCTTTTGGGTCAGTGCCATCTAAGTGTGCCATGCAGTTCTGGGATAAACAGCTCGTTCCACTTGACCTTGTTGATATCCTAACATTAAGTAAAGGTTTAATAACAGCTACTTTAAAAACCTGTGGTACATATCCATTTACTAAGGATAGATTAATCATGTCTAAAATAGGGCCACTGATCAAAGGGAATATCTCCTTACACAACTTGGTTGGGATTGGGTCTAACATACAGGTAGAAGGTTTAGATGAAGCTAAAATTTTAGATAGCTCAGAAAGCTCTACTGCTTCTAAACAGTTCAAACACTGCGCAGGTTCTAAAGATTCCTCCAATGCTGCCTCACTTACTGAGGACGAGGTAATCATGTTTGGGAGGATGCCAATTATTTTATTTTTAATGGCATCAATTTTATTTATAAAGAAACCCATAAAATTGTTACTACTAAGAGCTAAGGGAATGGATGGCTCAACAGAGCTGTGGCTCTGGGTAAGTTTGGCAACTGTACTAAAGAGAAATCTAGGATTATTTTTATCCTCTTCAATTAATGATGAAAAATATGCTGCTCTAACTCTGTGAAGAGTCTTGTTATACAACAATAGACTGTCCCTCCAGATTAGGTAGGATTCCTCTTGGTGTGTAGAGCGCCATTTTCTCTCCAATTTCCTAACATTGTGCTTCAAGGAATGCAGCTCTGAATTAAACCAGGGAGCCAGCTTCCTGTGAATAATCACCTTCTTTTTCAAGGGAGCTACATTGTCTAATGCAGAACGCAATGAGGAAGTCACATTGTTAGCAAAGGCATCTATTTGTGAATGGGAAGAAACAACATTGCTGCTATCTGCTGGGCATTTCTGCAATACTGATGATATTAAAAGGGGGACAGACTCTTTAAAGTTTGATACAGCATTATCCGATAAAGATCTACTATAATGGGACCCTCTTTTGGGGGTGGAGAACTCAGTTAGATTAAACTCAAATGTTATTAAAAATGATCAGACAGGACAGGGTTGTGAGAGAATACTGTTAATTCTTCACAATCAATGCCATATGTCAGAACAAGGTCTAAAGTATGGAGCCAAGAATGCGTCGGTTTATGCACATTTTGAGCAAAACCAATTGAATCTAGGATAGTTTTAAAGGCTACACTAAGGTTATCACATTCAGTGTCAACATGGATGTTAAAATCACCCACTATAATAACCTTGTCAGTGTTTATCACCAAATCAGATAAGAAATCTGACAACTGATCCAAAAACTGAGAGTAAGGGCCTGGTGGACGATACAAAACAACAAACAGAAGAGGTTTTATTGCTTTGCAGTTTGGATGAGGGAAACTGAGGGTTAAATGTTCAAAAGAACTGTAATTATTAGTTGGCCTGGGACTAATTATTAAATCAGACTGAAAGATAGTTGCCACTCCTCCTCCTCTTCCCACAGATCTGGGAATGTGGAAATTTGAATAACTGGAGGTGGTTGACTCATTTATACTAAAGTAGTCCTCTTGAAGCCAGGTTTCTGTGAGACAAAACAAATCAATCTGATTATAAGAAATCAATTCATTAACTAACAAAGTCTTTGGAGGGAGAGACCTTATATTTAATAGACCACATTGAATTCTTTTATTTTTTGGTTCAAAGTGATCCGTATGGATTTGTATTAGATAAACATCTGTTTATCCTTGCAGGGTTGCAGGGAGCTGGTGCCTTTCTCCAGCAGTCACAGGGTGAGAGGTGGGGTACATTCTTGACAGTTTGACTCAGAGAGAACCCGTGCATGCACAGGGAGAACATGGAAAGAAACACCCAAGGGCAGGATTACAATATAGGACTGTCTTGCTGCAAAGCGACAGGGCTACCAACTGTGCCACCGTGCAGCCTCAGACCGGTATTAATTTACTGCTAATAATAACCCATGTCTTACAGATTCAACATAAAAAAACATTTCCATGGGTTTCAAAGTTGAGCTTGTGGGAGGTTTTCAATTTTTTTGAGTAATGTAGTTGGTAAGCAAGTCACTATTCGTAAATAAATCATAGATAAAGGTTCTGGACCAAATAAGTCCAGAATGGATACGGGTATGAAATGGGTCCAAGATGGACCAGGGCTGGAAATTGTGCGTTATAAAAAGTCCAAACCGGATCCGAGCCGGATGAGGAACTTAATGAGCGGAACCGAATAGGGTCCAGGCAGATCCGATGCGGAGCTGTGATCATAATCTGTTCCGGATCTGTTGCACTGTGCAAGCGGACTCTGATCCGGGTCCGTTTTAAGGATCTATTTCAAATTCTACACTATATCCAGATCAGATCCACTATCTGGGACGTTTCCACCGGTCGCTTAAGGCGCCGTTGTGCACTGTGCTTGCAGACGATGGCTGGGTGAATAATTTGCCATGGATGCTAATCGTGTTGCACTTGTCTCCTAAAGAGGACCTCAACACTTCCTCTATGGAGTTAGGTTTTGGTTAGCCGTTGAATGTCCCAGGGGAGTTTTTGTTGGAAATTTCAGCTCTGTGTTTCCATTCAGTGGTGGACCATTTTTCCCGGTGCAGTCTTCTGGCTGTGTGATGTGCCTCTCCCCTAGCAGGCTTTGGGGTACATGAGAAAGTACTTGTGTTCTTGATATTGAGAAATCCTGGCATTTCTATTTCTGGTCAATAGAAAGGGGCTTGCAGCAAACTGACCAATAAACATGCTCCTCAATTTTTGTGCATGATGACCAATAGACCCGAGTGTGATTTAGCACACTGACCAATGGAAATGCAATTGCTAACATCCACATCCACTAATAAAAATGTGTCCTTGTGCCACCCTTGGGGGAACCCCTGATGAAAAAGACAAGAAACATAGGGAATATAATCTCTAAAACGTCGTTTGAACTGAATGCAATTTTTAAAATTCTCAAAATACTTTATTTATTCAGGTTTTCAAAGTTCCATTTTTGAAATGGGTTATTTGCTTGCAATAATAGTGGAATTTATTGTGATATGGGAAAATGCTAATAATTTACTCTAATGTAAATGTGTTCAGATTCAGATATGCTTTTCTTCTGTGGGAAATTGCTGCAGTGCAGATTAAGACAGAAATGCAAAGAATATCAACACACTACAACACAATTAATAAAACGATTGATCATTATTTTACAAGAATATGGCCATTTCAGTGGGCATTTGGAACTGCTACATTTTAAGCATCAACTGTAAATATTGTGTCTCTGTTAACCGCGCAGGATGCTTGGTAATGTAAAATGAAAAAAAAAAAAAAAAAAAAAAAGATCACTGAGATTCAGTCTGATCGCAGCCAGCTTCCCTCCTCAGTGCGCCTGCGCCTCCTCTCCTCTCCGCCCTCCATACATCGGCTCGGCTCAGTTCTCCATCTGACAGCTGGCAAAGCCACATGCTCATAACCAGACTCCGAACTCTCCATCAGCACAAATAAGGTTCTGGTCCGAGCAGGTACCGAACGGCTGGGCTGGAGTCCCGGCAGCTGTCGGGTGGGACATTCTGGATCGCATAGGCATGACGCGCTCCTGATCCCGGCAGGACGCCTTTCTTCCACCGTCACATTTTGGATCCGTTTGGCCTGATCATGTCTGTGAGAGAGAAGGGGGTCCTGACCAAAGACAGCGTCAGCTTGTTGCCCTGCTTCTATTTTGTAGAGGTGAGTCGTGTTTTTCTCCGGAGCAGCGGCCCCCTAACGCAGAGACAGAGCGATAGAAAGACAGCACGTTGTGTAACTGGCATCAAAGATCCGTTAGTTGTGCTCCAACATATCTGAAATAAGATCCTATTTAAGAGGAAGAAAAAGAAAGATTAATTTCAACTGTAAAATACAATTTCCTAAGTTCAACCAGACCTTATTAGCGGTTGCTTTCAGATAACATGTTCCTCCAAAACCAAATAGCCTATGCAATAAACCACAACATTATTGGTGATTTGCACAGTCTTCATTCTGCCAAATATTATTACAGACCAGGCGGAGCTAATGTTATGCTTTCAGGACCTTATCTTGCAAATTAGTGTTAGAAAACCATAACTAAAACTGATGTCTGCACCTTTTATCTTCTAGCCATGTGTTGCATCATCAACAACAACAGCACAAATAATATTCCTACAAATATGGTATTAGATTGTTAATAGCACATACACTTAGAACCACATTGCAGTATAAGGTAATTTGCTCAGTGTACCTTTGTTAAACAGCAGAACATATTTTCATTAGATAAGAAATTAATTGCCTGAGATAAAAAAAATGCAACTAATATGCCAGAAGGTTTCATTAAAAGCAACAGTACAGCTAAGGAAGTTTAGACATATTCATATCTGCTTCTGAGCAAAGCATCAATGAAAGTAGGTCAGATGAGAAATATCTTTCGCTGTTTGTTGCACAGAGCTATGATCCAGAGCAATGCACGTTGGCCATAAAACTCACTTACCTAACCCTAATATATTAGGTAAGAATTTTTGCAGGATGCTCAATGCAGCCTTAAGGAGGGTAACAAGGTCACCGCACTCAGGAATAACAAAGGGGTTGTATACAGGACAACTGTGAATTCTTGTTTCCACAACCGATGTAGAAGTGAAGAAGGATTCATAAGGACTGACTTCAGGGATTATGGATTGCATGCAGCTTGTGGTGGTAACTGCCCCTCCCCTCTCTCTCTCTCACACACACACACACACACACACACACACACACACACACACACACACACACACACACACACACACACACACACACACACACACACACACACACACACAACTTCACACACTTTCATGCTCCAGTTCACCGCTGGCCTGTGGCTCTCCAGTCAAAATGGCATCATGTTTTATAAATGTGCCTCTACTACTGTGATGGATGCCTTTGTGATGACAGCAGCATTTCCATGGAATCCTTTCCCAGCAGGGACTTTGTTGCAGGAATTATGTATTTTTTTGCTTTGTCTTTGCATTTTCTGACTTGTCCCTTTAGCGTACCTGAGCCATTAATGTCAGCCTTCAGATCTTTTATTCACAAGGGTGAGTGAATGCTGAGGGATTCCTACTCTATGTTTCACACAGCAGTGAGCATTAAAAGTAGGTCAGAGCTAAGAGTTAATTGTACGCAACAAGATTGTTTCACTGGCACCCCTGCCAAATAATGTTTACCTTCTACTATGACTGGCAGCTTCTATGATCAATGTCTAGAAAGATCCATAGGTGCTAAACAGATTAGCTTCTTGTTTAAGAAACCTTCTGCCGAAATCAGAGGTCACCATCACCAGGCACTGTTAAGCCAACAATAAAACCTACATATGGGTCGAAAGTTTTACTGTTCTTTTTCATTCTTATTGTCTTCTAAGTGGTGAGGTACAGTAACAAACAAGTAACCAGAAGGCTGCAAATCTTCCATGAAGACCGCAATTATATATTTAATAATGTAAAGGTCATCATGCTTTTATCTGCAGTAACTCTTTATCTTTACCTAGGTCATCAACATGAGAGAAAAATTTAAATTTTTCTAAAGAAGAGGAACAATAATCTCAATCACTGGTCAAAATTCACATTTCTGCTGATCACATGGAGGAAAAATGCAAGTGCAGGGTTGGGAAGTGCTAACACAGATATGGCCTTTGTCAAACAAGCTGCAGTATTGTAATTGGGATATGGTGCTTTTGTCCATGGAGGCTCCACTCTTGACCACCCAGGTATTTTTTTTTTTTCAAACAAGGAAAAAAGTTTTTCTGAGGAGGGCTTAACTGCTCAATATAATAAATACAAAAAAAATAATTATTCAAAGATAACGATTTGCTTAGAAATCATTAAAAACTGAACCATTAATATTTGACCAATTTTTTGCACTCATTCTCTGTTTTGTGTCATGTTTTGGAGCTTTGAAACCCATAAACCCATGTTTGTTAGAGTCAAAGAAGAGACTATGGAGTTAGTTTCCTGCCAAAACGTTGTACACAAAAAAATGTGTTGCACACAAATAAAACTTGTTTTGCAAACTGTCCCCAAACGGTGCACTCAAAATATCATCTTTAAATTGTCCCAGAGTACAAAACGGTCTCTGCTCTCACAGAACAGCCTCTCCTCGAGTACGAAACATTTCCACACCTCTGCGGCAAATTTCTGCCAAAAGTCACGTGATGCATTAAGAGTTGTTGTTCAGATTTCCCGACAGAGGGGCGCACTCGCCGGTTTGGCTGAGGAAGACAGACGTGATATCACAGCTAACAGCATCAGCACCCCACAGGTGAGTTTCAAAACGTTCCTGGCGAAACGTTAATAGCTAACTATGCAGATAGATCATGTAAGATTTCAGTTTAAGGGACTTTTTAGTTTTATCTCTGATTTAAAATGCGGTGTAACGGACGTTTGAAAAATAACGTATTTAAACTATGATCTGATCTTTAACTCTCCTTTCAGAATTGAACTTCTTTGGAGAGACGTGTGGTGTGCAGGAACTAATATATACTACACTGTGCTGCACTCATGAGAGGACAACAGTTTTCTATGGGGGCAAAATAGTAGCTTTAACATTTGCAAATGTGTGTGTAGAGTTGTGTGTCTGTATCTCGATTTGTGTGTGTGCAATGGGATTTGAAAATGTGTAAATAAATCTGTAAATGTGTGAGGAGATTTGTGTGTCTGTACAACAATCTGCAAATGTGTAAAACTACTTGTGTGTAATCCGTTTTGCAAATGTGTAAAAAAATCCACAAATCTGTATTCAGATCTGCAAATGTGTACTGAGATTTGCAAATGTGTAAAAATCCACAAATCTGTATTCAGATCTGCAAATGTGTACTGAGATTTGCAAATGTGTAGATCAATCTGTAAGCACACACAGAGACACTTGTGTCTGAAGTATTTTCGCTTCAAGACCCAGAAATACAGACAAATCATTGGTTACAAGTCAAGCGGTTTTTCGGTTGGCTCTATTTACACACGTGATTTTTGCTACTCTTCTGCCGCCTGAGATGCACAAATGCGTGGAAGGATTTGTATGTGTAATTTCTTGATTTGTAGTGCAGGCTCACAGGCTGCCCTGAGCGCAGGCTCACAGGCTCACAGGCTCACAGGCTCACAGGCTCACAGGCTGCCTCTTCCGGCTGTAGTAGGTCACGTGACTTTCAAGGATTCTCCTGGCAGTAAATTTGCATTGAACACTTTTTTTAAACTGCATCATTTCTCTGTACTAGGACTATAAAGCCAGTCTGTTTTGTGTGGACACAGCTGAAAATCAGACGGTCTTTCTGCAGCTTTTAAACGCGGGCCTGTGTCTCTCCACTGCTCTTTACTGGTCTTAAACAATGACAAAGAAGGTTCCCATGGTAAGCCATACAATTGTTGCATCTGTGTAGAAAGCATAACAGTAACTGCTGCAAATTAACTTCCATCTGTATACATATTTTGTATAGCCACAATTGTAGTTTCCTGTTTTTCAAACTTTTCATCTGGGGTTAAGCACACATTCATAGTGGTTTTTAGATCAGCTAACGGAATTTCATCCTCTGGATTTGACAATGTGCTTCTAGCATTATGCATGAGTTCACTTTTCTCTTTTATTTGGAGCAGAGACGGTAAGAATAGTGCATAAAACACAGGAGGATTTTATTGCAACGACATTACATGTTCCACACGGACAGCTTTCATTCCATCCTGTGGTGGGAAAACTGTAATGCCTAATTTTTCCATTAAATCCCGTCCTAACAGATTAACGGGGCAAGTTGGTGACATTATTACAGGAGCATGCTTCCTGTTTGAGGGTATTTTATTTCTAATGCTTTTAACATCCATTCTAGGGATGTTTGACCATTTGCTGATTTTACAAAATTGGACATTTTAGACGCTTTTACCCCTAGATTATCTTTTATACATGTTTTATAGGCTCATGAATCGCATAAAAGAGTAACTGGCTGTCCATTAATTGTAAGCACTATGTATGTTTTTTTTTTTTCTTTTAATGCATTTAAAAGCTCCCATGCTCCATACACATCTACTGTTTTTTTTCTCCAATATATTTATTGATTTTTTGCATTGCATAACAATTCAAAATAGAACATTACTTTGAAGGGATTTGATATTTTTCACATAATTGTCTGAAGGTTAGCAACACTCCGTCCATGTATAAATCTATTATTCTCTGTATACCTTTTGCATGCCATAATTTAAACCCCCCATCTTTTTTACCAGGAGTGAACTGTTCATTACCCCAGATTGGGGTGAATTGAGAGATTACTGGAGAGTCCCCCATTTGTTTGTGTGCAGCATGCCACACTAAAATTGTGTTTTTCAGGAAGGGATTTTTTGTTTGTTTTTTAAGTCTTTTTTCATCTGAGGAATATATATAGCTATGTAAGGACAGTGGAACGGATTCTCTTTGAATGCTTACCCAAGATGGAGGTGATGCACTAAAATAATGTGTAGCTGATGTTAACTGGGCAGCCATATAGTACCACCTAAGATTTGGAAGCTGGAGTCCCCCCCTCTCATATGGTTGATATAACAGTTTTAGGCGAAGTCTCGCTTTCCTGTTGTTCCAGATAAACTGATTAAACAATTTAGCTAAATTATCATAATACAGTGTTGGTAATGGTAGAGGAAGTGTTTGGAAAAGGTACAGAAATTTAGGTAAAATTGACATTTTTATAATATTAATTTGCCCCATCATAGATATAGGCAAACCAGACCATCGGTTTAATAATTGAGTTACCTGATTTATCAAGGGGTCGTAGTTTGATGGGATTATTTTATTGAGATCAGGAGTAATTTTAACGCCCAGATATTTGAAACCTTCACTAGTTGTTGTAAAAGGTGTTGTTACTGTGGGGTTCTTCCTCTCTTCCTCATTAATAAACATTAAAAAAGATTTAGAATTATTAATTTCATAACCAGAAAATTTTCCAAAGTCTTCCAATAATCTTGTCAGGTTTTGGATGCTCTTGTTTAAATCTGTCAAAAAAAATATAATGTCATCTGCAAATAAAGAAATAAGGTGTTCTCTTCCTCCAATTTCTATGCCTGATATACCTTCATGTGTTCTTGCCGCTACAGCCAGAGGTTCTATTGCTAATGTAAAAAGTAGTGGTGATAAAGGGCATCCCTGTCTGGTCGATCGCTGTAGGTTAAATGGTTTTGAAACATTGTCATTAGTTAGAATTTGTGCTGTAGGATTTGTATATAGTAGTCGAATCCATTGGAGAAATGACTCACCCAACCCATATCTTGGAAGTAATTCTAGGAGATAGTTCCATTCTATTCTATCAAATGCTTGGCGTGCATCCAGTGATGACATTGCAGTGTCTTTAGTGTTATGTTTTTCATATAATATATTCAGGACCCGCCTGATATTGTGTCCCTGTCTATTTCTGACAAAACCTTGTTGATCATTAGTTATTAATTTAGGTAAATATTTGTCTAGTCTCTTGGCAAGAGCCTTACATAATATCTTAGTGTCACATTCCATGAGACTTATTCCCCTGTAGGAGGAACATTCAGTTGGGGGTTTGTTAGGTTTTAATATAAGAGTTACAGTAGCTATTCTCAATGAGTCTGGCAACATTCCCAATTCATATGATTCATTATACATGTCTAGAAGGGGCTGAACCAATTTACTTTTAAATTCTTTATAAAATTCTATTGGCAACCCATCTGGCCCAGGTGCTTTACCACTATTCATGTCACCTAAATCCTCTAAAAGTTCCTCTATTGTTAGTGGACTATCCAGCATTGTTTTTTCCTCCTCTGGCAATGTCTGCAATTGTAATTGGTCAAGAAAAGTGTTCTGGGCTTCTTCATTTCCATTATATTCTGATTTGTAGAGAAGCCTGTAAAATTCTCTAAAGTTATCATTTATCTCTGTGGGGTCAATTGTTAAGTTGCCTTTTTTTTGTCTTGATACTATGAATAGTTCTGTCAGCCTGTATTTTCTTGAGTCGCCAGGCCAGTAATTTACCAGCTTTTTCTCCTTGATCATAATATGCTTGTTTAGTCCACATTAAATTCCTAGCTACTCTTTCAGCTGTCAGTTTATCAAATTTAGCTCTCATGGCATTTAGGCTTTGTAATTTTTTAGGATCTTTGTCATGATAGAATTCACTCTCTATTTTTTTAATTTGTTTTTCTAATGACTGTATTTCTTGTCTGTATTGTTTATTTTTGTTACTAGAGTAGCTTATAATTTCTCCCCTTATGCAGGCCTTGAAAGCTTCCCATCTAACACTAGCTGTAGTTTCATCCCCATTTAATTCAAAATACATGTGAATAGAATTTTCCATAAATTTCACAAAGTCTGGGTCCTTCAGCAAAAATGATTGTAGTCTCCATCTTTTTGGACAATACCCAATCTTTCCCAAACGGACTTCCATTGACACTGCTGCATGATCACTAATTACAATGCTATTATACCAGCATTTTTTAACCTGAGGTTGTAACTCTATAGATATTAAAAAATAATCAATTCGTGAGTGAGTTTTATACGAACTAGAGTAACATGAATATTCACGATTGTTAGGATTACTAACCCTCCAGATGTCACATAATCTCAGGTCTTGTATATAATTATGTAATATATTTCTGGTTCTTGAATGAGTGCTGTCAGTTTGAGTAGATCTATCTAAAACTGGGTCTAGGGTACAGTTAAAGTCTCCTCCTATGATGTATAGGCCCTCCAGAGCAGACACAGTTAAGAATAGATTTTAAAAAAAGGACGGGTAATCATCATTGGGACCATATATATTAATAAGGTTTAGTTTTTGTGACATAATACTGACTTGTACTATAATGTATCTCCCATTTGGATCTCTGATGAGTTTTGTTGTCTGAAATGGTATCGATTTGTGTATAAGAGTAATAACCCCTCTAGCCTGACTACTGAGTGAAGCATGAAATACCTGACCAGGCCATCTTTTGGCTAACCTTTGCATATCTGTTGCGGTCAGATGTGATTCTTGTATGAAAACAATCTTAGATTTTAGGTCTTTTATCCTGTTTAATACTTGTTTTAATTTATTTATTTTCCTCAATCCCCTAACATTCCAACTTGTTATATTAGCTATTAAACTATTTTCCTGTTTAGTCTTTTCCATTTAAATATGTCTCTGACTGGGACACCAGTAATGGAAATAAAAAGAAATAAAATAAAATAAGAAAAAAGGGAGACCCTATTGGATAGATGCAGGTTTACACATACACTCAGACACACACATACACCAAACACTGAACCCCAAATAAACAATCCCTCACTGAACATTGGCATTTCCTCTGTGAAATGCCTACCCCTCCCACAGATTC
Source organism: Fundulus heteroclitus (assembly GCF_011125445.2). NCBI lineage: Eukaryota > Metazoa > Chordata > Actinopteri > Cyprinodontiformes > Fundulidae > Fundulus > Fundulus heteroclitus. The sequence continues at coordinate 312,149 of NW_023396477.1, forward strand.
AAAGTGGATTTTGAGAACGCTGATCTACAGTTTGAAGATCAACTATCAGCGTGAACACACAGTCCTCCAACCATATACCCAAAAACCGTGTTACGTTTACATAACGAACCCTTATAAAAATATCACTTATTTTAAAGACTTGCTTTCAACATGTAGTCTTGTACAAAAAAGTTGAAATTAAATTAAATTAATTGTATCCTTTGAACAACACAATAGCCTACAATATAGACTAATAAGAGAAAAGGGAAAAAACAAACAAAAACAATCTGCACATTCAGTGTAGCCTCCTCATAGTCCTACATGTATTTGTCAGGAAGAAATTCTAAAACATTACCTGCTTTGATTTAGCTACATCTAAATGTCCACCTGTTTACACCAGACTCGCCTGAAATGTCACTCACTCATTGGATCCTCTCCTGTTGCTGCTGCCGCTTGTGTTGGGATGGTTTTATAAAATTCTTCTGCTTTCTGTGGTGTTGAAAACACACGCACCTTCCTATTGTAGAAGATCTTAAGTCTGCAGGGATTGTGCAAAAATCCACGGAAGGCGTTGATATCAACAAACGACTGTATAATCGGGTGAAACCCCCGTCAGATGCGCATCGTCTCCGCGGAGAGGTCTTGAGCAAACGTAATCTTGGTCCCATCATGCTTGACCTCTTGTTTTCTTGTCATCCGGTATACAAGTTCCTTGTCTTGGTAACTTTGGAAGCGAACCAGCACCGCTCTGTTTTGATTTGGCTTCCTTGAGGCCAATGTGCGATGAACCCGCTCCATGATGAATGTCTTTGTAGGTGGCAATTCCAACCATTTTGGCAGCATGACGGTCATAATGTTGAGGAGTGTTTGGTCTGCCTCTGCTCCTTCTTTTAATCCAAATATGCGCAGATTCTTTCTCCTTCCCCGGTTCTCTAGGTCATCGGTTTTTGCCTCAAGGAAAGCGATTCGCTTGGTAACTGCTTCCCAAGCTGTCTCGACTTTTTCTAGCGCCCTCTCCGTTCGGTCAATGCGAGTTTCGGCTTCTTCGACACGTGCTGCATTAGTCAAAACATCTTGTTTCATCTCTGTCACTTTCCCCTCCAGAGCAGACAAAGCATTTGACATTCCGGCCAGTTTTGTGTCAATATTATCCAACTTTGTCCCAAATTCCGACCGTAATAATTTTAGCTCATTTAGCACCTCCATGCTAGCATCTGTTTCTGGCCCACTGGATGAACTCGGTTGAGAAATCTTACTTTGTCTGCGTCCATGGCCAAAAATATCACACTGCTTAGCTGCCGTTGGCTTTGACATACCTCACTGCGTCTTTATAAAGGGTTGTTGAAAGTTTGTAAGGGTACTTTTTAAAGAAATGTAGTTCACGGTTTCGGAGCTTTTCCTCTAAGCTGCCATCTTGGTCACGTGACCTCTCCGTCCACATCTACTGTTTTTAATGGCTCTGGATCCCCATTTACTCTCGTCCCTAGTTACATTTTATATGAAGAACCGCCCCTGCGGCCTCTTCCCCGTCCCCACAGATGAGGTGCTTGTATCTGATTGGGACATTCCCCGGACCAAATGGTCGGGTGACCCGCAATTCCAGCACCCCCCATCTGTTTTTACTGATTTGGGCTGAAAGCCCCCTCGGTCACTAGGACCGCCCCTGCCTCCTCGGAAACCTCCTCGACGCTATCGAGGGGTTCAGTGGCTTGGAAAGCAAATATTTCGTCTGGATCACATGAAGGATCTGCCCAGAAAATGTGTCCCCCCCCCCCTCCAGACGCACCACCTCCCTTTTTAGCGTGTTTCTCTGCGTGACACACACATAGACCTATTCCATAACTGTGGTTACGTTAGACGTTATCAGTGTAACTAAATATTTTTTTTTATCCACACAGATATATGCGGCTGGAAACCTTCCATTAACAAATCTAAGTATTTTTATTGTTTTATGGATCCCAAATTTCCAATTATCCGCCCTCCTGCGAAAACTGCTCCCGCGGCGTCTGCTGCTGTTCCCCATTTACGCTTCATGTTCAAATATTCCGCCTTGTGGGGTTCTGCCTTTATAATTCGCCCTTATTTTTTCCCAATGTTTTCCCACTGACGACTGTAAGGATTGTCCGAACTCATGTCCATTTAAACCATATGAGTTATAAATTCCCTCCTTGGATCCATAATTCTGGATCTTCCTGCGGAGAATTACACCTTCTGCAGCCTTTCTAGCTTCTTATAACGACCACGGACAGAAAACAGGGATTGTTTGAGGCTGCTGTGTTCCTACATTAGCATTTGCGACCTGCACCATAGGATACAATCCTTTGGACCGGTCTGTTGATAACGAATGATCTAATTTACTCAGTCCATCCAGGTCTGAGTACAGATCCGAAATATCCCAGGATGGGGCTGGGGAGGGGGGGGGGGGGGTTAAGAGATTATACGGTGGTGGTCTGCCTTCTTCAGTTGCTACCATAGTTTGCGTTACTTTAGTATTGTTCTGGCGAGTTCTTTTTTATTTAGAGCCTAATTTTGTGGGAGATCAACAGGTGTTGGGGGAATGTTGTCAGCCGGACGCAGCAGCGCTGCAGTCGCCGCCGTTCCATCAGCCAACCCAACCCCTCCTGCTGCATGGGGCTGTCTCTCATCCTGCCTATTTTGTGCTTGAATTAACTTACAGGGAGCAACGTCAAGCCCTTTTATAGCTATAAATATATTTATATACATCAGGGCTTTGAACCGGTTCAAGGAACGAAAACAAAAACCGGGAACTTTTTGTATTTTACAGGGAACAGAAACTAAACCGGAAACGTTATTATTTTTTATGTTCTGGAACTGGAACACTTATTTAAAAATAATGGCAACCGGTTAATACCGGTTTTATTTCGTTTTCATTGCCTAATTAACTAAAAAAAAAAAAAAAAAAGTAATTATTTTCCTGCGCACGTTTAACCTGACTCCACCAAGCTAGGCCGAGCGACATACAGCTGGCGGAGTCAGGTTAGCACACGTTACCATGACGGCTGAGGTTCACTTCCTGTGTGACATCACATCACACATTCGCTGACTGAATGGAGAGAGAGTGGTGTCTCCACTAGAGCTACACATCTTAAATAAGAGGTAAATTAAGATCCATCGTTAAGTAAAACGCTCATTCCAAACACAATATCAATAGCTATATTTGTCAATCGAAAGGAACGAAATTAACCGTTCCGGGAACAGAATTTTTTTGTTCTAACCGGTTCTGGAACGTCAATTTATTGGTGGAACTCATAACTTGAAACGTTATAATTCCGTTTCTGTTCGGAACGAACCGATTGGGAAAAAAAATCGGTTCAAAGCCCTGATATACATACATACACACATACACATAGACATACACACACACATGTTTAATTTCCCCTTTTTTTTCTTTCTTAGCGCTTATTTTTAGCCGGCACACAACGTTTTTCCATTGATTCACCTTCAACACACCATCTATTTTATACTTCTCCTTCCACTTTTCCAAGTATTTTTTAATATTAAGAAATATATATGATAATATTTATTGTAATAACATTTTAAATTTACTTGGATACACAAACTTTTCATCCCCTCTAGGATTACCCCTTCTACTTTGTCCTACTTTGTTTTTTCTTTTAAGGTACTGTTCAGGACTTTAACCTGAGTTTTTTAGCTACCTTTAATTCTACGACGGACTGAACACCGGTCGTATTGCTTCGAGGGACTCAAATCTCTCGATTTAACTTTTCGGGGATTTTTTTAATCACCCGCTACAAGGGACTAAAACCGCTTGCACACCTGTTCGGGGAACTTTTAATCACCCGAAACCCTGAACGACGGACTTTAACCGATCGCTTTAAAACTTACTTGACGGGATCCGATCCTGGTCGGATTCCGTCAATCCCTCGTTGGCGAAAGGAGTTAACCTATGACGCTGGCCCAGCGAGGAAATTACCTCCTGGGACTTTAGACAGGTCCTTGCCTTAGACCACCGGTGGGTTTCAGCGTGTCCGCTCCTCTCGTCAGCGAGTTGATATGTTGGGATCCGTGTCACGGCACCAGGCTGATAGGGTTATTAAAGATAACCCCTTTTATCCTAGAATGAAAACTACACAACACAAGTTTTAGACTGTTCTATAGAAAAGGACAGAGGATACCCAAACGGAGAACTTCACTTCCTGAAAGTTTAGGATCGTCTGTGCCGGGTCATTTCTGTCCTGCTGATCACACATCAAAGAGGGGGTCAGGAGGGTTTGGTCAGGAGGTTTCAGGAATTTACAACATTGGGGGTTGGAAAGGGTCAGAAGGTTAAAAGCAAAGAATGAAACAATTGGAATTGCAGATGGTAATTACTCACCAGCTTCATGCACAGCTGGATAAGGGAGACATTCCGTATCTGAGAGAACCATTTATTATTCCTGTCTAAGGTTAAATACAACAAAACCTTCCTGAAATCAAACTCTTAAAAACAAACCAAATACCTGTAACTTGATAGAAATAAAATGATTAAATTCACATTTTTCTAACAGGTTCATCCAGAACTGTGCACAACATCTCCTTAAGAAAGCCCACCAGCTGTCGATGTGCTTGCTGTGGGTGCTGGATCCCATAGTGAAGCAGTTTTCAGGATAGCTGTCATCAAGACACAAAAATCTTTGGATGTCTTTCATTGTACCATTCTCTGTCTCCATGTCTATATGAATTCTGGCTGTGGTACCCCCTCTTTTCTCAACCTCCGAAACAAAATATCCAGCAGTAACTTTTGGACAGCACCATCCATGTATTCAGCTTTAGAGATGCCAACCTGTAAACACAGCAGATATTTTGTTATCGTTTCTTTCAAGTTTTTTTATTTTAAACAAAGTTAAAAATAACAATTAATTTATTCTTTCAAAAAATTGAGCACGTTACTTCAGCTAAATGTGAGAAGCTAACTATTCCAAATTAAAAGTTTTTAAGTATTTAAATTTTGAGCGTAAGATCAAATGCACAGGCATTCTAAGTGTAATGTTCTGTTCTGGTCTCTTTAATCATTTTGCTTTCAACTCTGTTTTATTCAGTCTTAGGTTTTACTCTCTGGTTCCTGTCAGCTCCCTTAATCACTTCCACCTGGTTTTGGTTAATTAGTCCCTCCCTGATTACTTGTCCGCCCGCCTATTTAAACCTCCCTCAGTTTTCTGTTTGTTGCCGGGACTTCATTCATGTTGCTCTTTCCTGTCCTCCAGCCCTTTGGTAAGAGCTCTCCAGCATTCTGTGTTTAGTAGTGACGGGTCGATGAGGCGTCATGAAGCGTTTCGACACGTTGCCAAACTGTATTGATACTGTGTCACTGAATACTGCCACCTGCTGGACCTTAAAAATCCCTACAGGCAACCTGGTTGACAGAGTTAACTGACACTGATTTGATGACCACAATACACAATACAATTTAAATCATTGTTTGTTGCATTGTATTATTTTATATTTTCATTTGAATTAAACATATATTTGATTTTTTTTAGATACAGTCAATAAATAATGTGAACGAGGATGCTTGTGGACTAGCTTTTTTATTCATTTATTTTTACAAATATTTTTTTTGCTGCCATGTCCTTTCAATGCCCCCCCCCCACACACACACACACACACCTACCCTTTTGTGTTGAATGAGTGACGTGTGAGAAAACAGCTTTAATTCTCCATCACATAACTTTCATGCATTGACTTTTTCAACAATTCTCTCTTGCGGTTTTCAACAGCAATGGCATTGTTTCTTATGGTTTAATATTGTCCATATGCCTTCTTTAAAGATTTCTAATTCTACTTGTAGGACATGCATACTTCCAAGCTTATTTCCTGTCATTGCCATGGTGAATCACGTTATTTGCGTTCCAGTGATTGTGCTTTTTTTCATGCTCATGCTCACGTTCAATGGTTGATCGGGCGCTGTGTTTAGTTACCTGACTGATATCATCTGTTCTGAAATCGGAAATACTGAGTATGACAAAGGGAGGAAGAACTACTCAGAGTAGCAGCTTTCTAATCAGTGTAGATCAGCCGTTTTTCTGAAAAGACACTCAGAACAAAGACGCACAGCGCAACCTGCCCAACCATAAAGGCGTCTGCCCAACCCATCCATCAGTGGTGCGCTCCGATCAGCACCTGGCGCTCACTGAGCGAGACTGTGGTACATCACACCAGAGTTGCAAAATGGTTAAAAATTAACCATTATTAACTGTTATTTTGTTTACAGTTCAGCTTGGATTTTATTTACTGTGCAGCATAGCTTTGCTGTGCACGTGAATGCACACGCATGCAGCTTAGAGGGAACAGAAACAGTTTGGCGCGTCAGTCAGTTCGAAACAGTTCCTGTATCGGTCACGTGACTTTCCCGCGTCGATACGCGCATCGACACGGGTTTTTCTCTATGAGCTCGACACATGCGCCGACGCATCGGTGTTGCCGGACCCATCACTAGTGTTTAGCCTGACTACCTCATCTCATTTAGTTATCTGTTTTTTGAGTCTGCCTGTTCCCTGTCAACGTTTTTGGTTTTTTGCTTGGATGATTGCTCTTCACTCAGCTCTGGACTATTTTCCTGTTAACCAGTCCGATCCACCTTCATCATCCACTTAATAAATTATGTTGATCGTTATTTTTTGTGTCTGGATGAATACCGGGTTCATCATCTCCTAAATCATTACACTAAGATGTAAAAGAGAACATTCATGATTTTCTGGCTGTATTTTTAATGTAGCTATGTTAAACCTGGTCCACCTACCTTAATGTTTTTGTTTATGGGAATTTTAAAAAGGACTTTTACAAAATTCCCATTAGAAGGAGAATAGCTGCTGTTTAAAATTAAAAGTTAGACTTGATCAATGTTAAATCGCTCAAACCTAGACTGCAATACAACAATGTTGTTAATTAATATTTGTTTTCTTTTCTGAGTAAGTTTAAAGACATCAGAAAAAACAAATGCAACAACAAATAAACTGAGAGCAGTCATGCATTGCTGCCAGGGGCCTTTATTGATAAATTCTGATATTAACTTTGCAGCAATGATAATCGATTATCAGTTTTTGCTTTTCTCCTTATTAAAGCATAAAGCAGTAGTTGACTGGGTTCATTAATGAAGCTGATATAAATAGCTGTCCTTCACTGGCTTGTGAATAGTCACGTAAGAAAGCTCTGTATTCATCACTTTGTTTTGACACAATAAACTAAGGATAAATGTAGCTTTATCTAGCCCCACTTTCATTGTGTAGAATGCACATACTTTTAATTAGCCTTACGAGTGTCGAATTAAAATTTATTTTAATTATATTTGATTCAAATACATAAAGGCATAGGTACATTTGCAGTCACAGGCCCTGTTTACAGAGTACTTAAACGGTGTAATTCCCATGCCGCACCACTAGTAGTGCTATGATTTTTTACACTCCGCGTCAAATTGCCCAGAAGAAGAAAACAGCGGCTGGCGGAGGACTGTTTCGGCTGCAAACTGTTGTAAATAAACCCACAGCTATAGCTGAAAGTCCCCCTAAGAAACAGTTAAACCTTGTAGTATGACTCTGTGTAAGTTTGGCAACTGTACCGAAGAGAAATCTAGGATTATTTTTGTTCTCCTCAATTAATGATGAAAAATATGCTGCTCTAACTCTGCGAAGGGTCTTGTTATACAACAATAGATTGTCCCTCCAGATTAGGTAGGATTCCTCTTGGTGTGTAGAGCGCCATTTTCTCTCCAGTTTTCTAACATTGTGCTTCAAGAAACGCAGCACTGAATTAAACCAGGGAGTCAGCTTCCTGTGAATAATCACCTTCTTTTTCAAGGGAGCTACATTGTCTAATGCAGAATGCAATGACGAAGTCATACCGTTAACAAACACATCTATTTGTGAATGGGAAGAAACAACATTGCTGCTATCTGCTGGGCATTTCTGCAATACTGATGATATTAAAAGGGGGACAGACTCTTTAAGTTTTGATGCAGCATTGTCCGATAAAGATCTACTATAATGGAACCCTCTTTTGGGGGTGGAGAAGATTAAACTCAAATGTTATTAGAAAATGATCAGATAGGACAGGGTTGTGAGGAAATACTGTTAATTCTTCACAATCAATGCCATATGTCAGCACAAGGTCTAAAGTATGGAGCCAAGAGTGCGTCGGTTTATGCACATTTTGAGAAAAAACAATTGAATCTAGGATAGTTTTAAAGGCTACACTAAGGTTATCACATTCTGTGTCAACATGAATGTTAAAATCACCCACTATAATAACCTTGTCAGTGTTTATCAACAAATCAGATAAGAAGTCTGACAGCTGATCCAAAAACTGAGTGTAAGGGCCAGGTGGACGATACAAAACAAAAAACAGAAGAGGTTTTATTGCTTTGCAGTTTGGATGAGGGAAACTGAGGGTTAACTGTTCAAAAGAGCTGTAGTTATTAATTGGCCTGGGACTAATTAATAAATCAGACTGAAAGATAGTTGCCACTCCTCCTCCTCTTCCCACAGATCTGGGAATGTGGAAATTGGAATAATTGGAGGGAGTTGACTCATTTATATTAACATAGTCCTCTTGTAGCCAGGTTTCTGCGAGACAAAATAAATCAATCTGATTATCAGAAATCAATTCATTAACTAACAAAGTCTTTGAAGGGAGAGACCTTATATTTAATAGACCACATTTCATTGTTTTATTTTTTGGTTCATCAGTTTTTGATCTGTTAAATTTTGGCCGTGGGAAAGACACCGTCTCAATAGGGTAATGGGTGGGTAACAGTACAGAAGCTGCAGAGAGGTGTGTTAAACTACGGCTCTGCTTCCTGGTCTGGACCCTGGGTTGTCAGCATTTAGGAGAACTAATAAATCCGGCCAGATTCCTAGAAAGAAAAGCTGCACCATCCAAAGTGGGGTGGATGCCGTCCCTCCGGATCAGACCAGGTCTTCCCCAGAAAGTTTGCCAGTTATCAATGTAGCCCACGTCGTTTTCAGAACACCACCTAGACAACCAGCGGTTGAATGATGACATGCGGCTAAACATGTCATCACTGGTCAGATCAGGCAGGGGACCAGAGAAAATTACGGAGTCCGACATTGCTTTAGCAAACTCACACACTGAAGCAACACCAACTTTAGTGACCTCCAATCGGCGTGACCGGGTGTCATTACCGCCAGCGTGAATAACAATCTTACTGTATTTAGGCTTATCCTTAGCCAGCAGTTTCAGATAAGATACTATGTCGCCCGTTATGGCCGCTGGCAGGCATTTAACTATGGTCCCTCGTGTCTCTAGTGCCACGTTTCTGACTATTGAGCTCCCAGTCACCAGGCTCGGCTTCTCAGCGGGTGTGTCGCTGAGTGGGGAAAATTTGTTAGAAGCGCAGACAGGTTGGTGGTGACCTGGGGGCTGGAATCTAGAGCTATGCTTCCTACGAACCGTCACCCAGCCGGCCTGGATACCCGGCTGCACGGGTGTTGCTTCTGCAACAGCACAGAGCCGGGTCTCTAATTCTGACACCTTCGCCTCCAAAGCTACAAAAATATTACATTTATTACAAGTACCGTTATCACTAAAGGAGGCAGAGGAATAGCTAAACATCTGACCCAGAGAGCAGGAGATAGGGGGAGATGTAGACAGAGACGGAGAAGCGGAGGAGAGAGTAAGGGGAGAAGCCATAATGGAGCTAAAGCTAAGCTAGGCTAAAGCTAGGCTAGCGCCCTTTTACCATGCCACAAAGCAAACCGTGTGAAACACGAGGAGTTCCCAAACGTGATGTGCAGCAACAGAGAATGTTTTAAAAGTGCTTATGTGTTAGAAACAGAGGTTACAGTAAAGAGATTAAAGATAAGAACGAGAGAGTCTGGAGCAACAGACCGCAAATTCACACCGCAAATTCACACCGCAACAACAGGAAGTGACACAATACGCCTTACTGCAAACAGGAAGTTCAGCCAGTTGTGACCAGTTTCTTCCAAGTGTTATTGGTTTGACAATTTTAGGATAAATTACCAAATCCAAACACCAATTTAGGTTTACACCAATAAGAACAATAGACAGTCATTTAAAAACAACATAAAAACCACATTATAATCTGTTAACAATGCATTTCTCTGGGTATCCACTCTGGTACTATTTATTTGACATAGCACAGTAAAGGGAGAAGCCAACCACAGGGGCTGCATTACAATGCAAAAGTTGTTTTAGCATGGCGTTCAACCTAAGACTAGCTTTCATGTTATTTGCTCTGAAAAGTAACATGATCCCTTACCGTAACACAGTAGTGCCTTTAAGTGAAATTTTACATGTTCTATCTGCATAGTTAGCTATTACTTTTTCACTGGGAACGTTTTGAAACTCACCAGTGGGGTGCTGATGCTGTTAGCTGTGATATCACGCCTGTCTTCCTCAGCCAAACCGGCGCGTTTTTTCGAGTGCGCCCCCTGCTGTTGGGAAGTCTGAACAACAACTCTTAATGCATCACGTGACTTTTGGCAGAAATTTGCCGCAGAGGTGTGGAAATGTTTCGTACTCGAGGAGAGGCTGTTTTGTGCAAGCGGAGACCGTTTTGTACTCGGGGACAATTTATAAATGATATTTTGAGTGCAACGTTCGGGGACAGTTTGCAAAACAAGTTTTGTTTGTATGTAACGTTTGAAGACAGTTTGCAAAAAATGTTGTATTTGTGTGCAACACATTTTTTATGTGTGCAAAACAAGTTTCATTTGTGTGCAACACATTTTTTTGTGTGCTAAACAAGTTTTATTTGTGTGCAACACACTTTTTTGTGTACAACGTTTTGGCAGGAAACTAACTCCATAAAAACACTTAGCTTTGTTGTGCTTCTCGGCAGGGGCGATTCTAGGATCTGACCTTTAGGGGTGTTCAGCCCCCAGTGTTGACTGTGATTCCTGGCATTAACAACAGGCTTTCCATTTTTAGTCCAGATGTAAAATTCTTAGAGTTGACACATTTTTGAGCTAAAGCTTGTCAAACAAGCTACAATATAGGCCCATCCAAAAGCAGCGACAGATTAAAATGTTTTCACTCGATAAAACCTTGTGGATTTGTAAAACCTGCATGATGGCAATAGTTACACTAGCTATATTGATAAAAGTGAGGAATAATTTCCCTAAAGACACAAAACTAGGGTTAGGTCATTGGTCCTACGGAATATGCATGCTCCTATTTTTTGATGCTTGACTTGAGAGTCAGGGAACGTTTCGTCTGTCTAAAGAGAAAAACAGTATTTCTTGCTACATTTATACAAATTCTATAACCACGACACACACTAGTTGCTGTTTGTTAATATTTAAAGCATCACAGGATCTGATGACTGTCAAATTTGGACTTTTTTCCATGTGAACTACCAGCAACAGAGACAGACAGTAAATACATGCCTATTAAACCAAATATAATCAAAATATGTCTGTTGTCTAGCTTTATCCTGTATTTTCTTTTGAAGATATAGAAATGCATAGAGATAAACCCCACCCTTATTTTTTTATCTAAGATACTCATAAGCTGGTGAAGATTCTCAGTCATCAGGTCATGGTCGTTCCAAAAAAAGTAAAAAACAAAGCTACTGGACTTGTTTTTCGTGGTTGAAGACGTTTCACTTCCTCTCCGGGAAGCTTTCTCAATTCAAAAAGCCTGGAGAATTGAGAAAGCTTCCTGGAGAGGAAGCGAAACGAGAGGAAGCGAAACGTCTTCAACTACGAAAATCAACAGTTAATTCCGGCCAGTCATCACCTCAAATCTCATCCTCATACGAGTGATCAAAACATCGCTCCTTTAAGACAAGCCAATAACAACCCTAACGACTCCCCGTTACAGAGGAGTGGACCAGTTTCGGTCCAATCTGCTGGCTTAATGGCTTTAACAACCGCCCATTACTAAGGGGTGGACCTGTTTCTGTTGAATTTGCATGTTATCTAAGCCATTACAAGGCCTTTGTTTGGGCAGCAGTATAAAGCTTGTTACTCCACATTACTCCAGGTTTTTTGAATTGAGAAAGCTTCCTGGAGAGGAAGCGAAACGTCTTCAACTACGAAAAACAAGTCCAGTCGCTTTGTTTTTTATTTTTTTGGAAGATACTCATAAGATACTGCATGATAAAACACAGCAACATTATACATTCAAGGGACTGCAAATCAAGTTCATGTATTCACTCTGCACTGAAAGTAGCAGTGTAACTGATACTAACAGCTTTTCCAAATATTAAATTCAAATTTCAACAAATGTACAACTGGGCTGTAGTTACTCTCTTTAGCCCATTTCATGTAATTTATCTTAACATTCCAAACATATTTCTTACATCATATATTTGCAGTGTGGATAACAGCTTCTCCTTACCTACATCCTCCCAGACAACTAATTATTCCCCTAACAATAATGAATTGTCCATGTTTAATTGTGCAGTGAACCTTTATACATAAGGATCATGGAGGACCCAGTACTGTACTTTAAGTAAGATTGGTGACACCAAGACTGAATTGTTACATGAGTGGTTGTCCATTTCATCATTGAAATGAGAGCATAATAATATACTATTGGTATATACTAGTACGACTATTAAAGAACAGCAGATTAAACTTTATTCCTCAAGTCATCCATCATATTTAAAATTCTATTAGTAATCATAGAGCCCTTAGCTTATTTTGTATAACTGTAATTGTTATACATTCTTCTGGAAAGATATACAAATGTTTTGGCTTCATGCAACTATGGAATGTAAGATAGTAGTATTACACCCATGCTAAATTAGGAAAAAGACAAAAGAAACCGGAGGCTCTGACTCAGCAATGCCCTAAGCCTAAGACAGGATCAGTCCAATTATATATCATTGTATTTATTTCCCGCTTTGTAATCCAGGCGGGATCACTGACAGCTTTGTGCATGCATGATGCATTTGCGGAGTGTGGTCAATCTCCTCTCTGCTCTCTTTGCTTTGACTGCAAGCGGGTTTCGGGACGAAGCAGTAACTGCAGAACAATTGGTGGTTGGTGGTAAAGTTGCCAATAGCACATAAAAAGTTGCTAGATTTGTTGCTAGTTGTTTTGGGGGTTTTTTAGGAAGAAAAATTGCACAAGATGGGGCTGTGTGTTTGTTTTTTAAGATGGAGATGCTTTTATACCCCACAGCAGCAGACCGACTGACGTCAGTTTCTCCAAATTACGTCACAATAACATTTGAACCAACAGCAAAGCGGATTCATTTATCTGTAGGATGACTCCACACTGACAATTTTTGAAACAAAAGCAGAATTTTAAGAAATATACACTAATTAATATATAAATATATAATAAAATAATGACCTGAATATGTAGACAGCACTATAACGCAACCATGTAAACAGTTTACTGGCAAAAACAAGTTGATGCAGAAAACATCAGTAAGATCTTTAAAATTGTTAACATTAGTCCTGTTTGGTTTGCTTTACATGCGTAACATTTCTATAAACCACTGTGGACATGCTTATGTTGGTCAATGTATTGCATGAACAAACACTTCACACACTTCACTTTCAATAAATTAGTGCTTTGTGTGTAATCTTATTTCTCTCTAATATATAAAACTAATAAATGTCACTGCCACTTCTAATAAAATGCTTTGATAAAATGCATAGTCAATGAAGTACTCATTGCATATTATTGGTCAATACTACCAAATATCTTGTGGAAATGAGAAAATAGTTTTTATAGTTGTTCTGTCCAGACAGCAGCTGCTCAAAGTAATTGACAGTGCTCAGATGTTTTGAACTATTGAGAGCTAAATAAACCATGTGACCATGTGTTGGTGAGTTCAAAGAGTGTAGTACCTCTCTTATATGGCACTGGGATAGATGACTGGGTCAGGGGATTTCCAGAACAGCAGCTTGTCTGGGGTGTTTTCCAGCCTGCAGAAGTAGTATCTGTCCAAGAGTGGTCCAAATAAGGAGCAGGGCGAACCAGCCGACAGAGTCGTGGCTGTCTAATGTTCTCTAATATACTGTATGTAAGGAGTGAAGGCTGCCCCATGTAGTCTGATCCAACAAATGAGTTACTGTAGCTCGAACTCAGTGTTTGAAAATACACAGTGGTTCTCTGTTTATTTCACATGGAACTACCGGGTAAAAATGTCCACTTCTGAAAGCACCAATAATGTGGTATGTGAGCATCAGACCTGGACCATTGAGTGATGGAGGCTGGTGGGCTGATCGGATTATTCTTGTATTCATTTACTTCATGTGGATTGGCTTTTTTATTTTTAAAGACTTACCTGAGAAATGCACCAGAGGGAACTATAGGAAGAAGGCAGATAGTCTGATGCTTGGAACAGTGTTCCGCTATGTCAATGTTACTTTGACACTTAAATGCACTGAATTCTCTTCTCACCTAGTCACTGATCGGCAAGCAACTTGGGGTAAATCCTCCACTCCTCCCTGTACATCTTCTTATGGAAACTCTATTATCTGAATTATGTGATCTCAAATAACGAGAAAATATGCCTTACCACAAAGCACTGTGTCCCCAAATGGTTTGAGGAAGCACATTTAAGGAACATAACAATAAACATGTTGAAATGGCCTCCCTATTCCACAGATCCCAATCCTATAAGTTTCCTCTGGGATTTGCTTAACAAATACCTCCTACCAGGATGTCCCACCTCACAAATTACAGCATTTAAAAGATCTGCTACTATCGTGTTGTTGGTAGATACCACAGCACAACTTCAAGGGCTGCCCACCTTCATTATCTGGCAGGGGGTTTTTGGACAGTAAAACAGGGACCACACACTATAAAGGTCTTAATAATGTTATGCCTCTTTGACATATATGTATTTAGTAAATATGACTTAAATGTGTCATCTATGTTGAGGTTTGAGCATAAGGGGACATGATTTGTTATAAAGAAACCAGCAAAGCTAAAGACAGACTGTGTGTAAACAAAACTAAATGAAAATAGCTAGGTTCAGTTTGTAAGTTATACCAGGTAAAGTTGGAACTTTATTCACTCATTCATAATTCCATTTAAACCGAGTGCCAATGGGAAAGGTATCAACACTTCTGCCACCAATATCAATCAAAACACATGCTATACGTTAACCAATATTACAATATCAATTTATTTAAAACCTAAACTTTGCTCTTTCCAACAGTATGAGCATCAACCCTCTATGTGCAAAGGCTCACTGAACCAGCAGCTGAACAATAGAAGAAATAAGGCTTATTTCATGAAGCCAAAAACATAAACGACGTCTAATCGTTGTTGTTTTATAGTCATAATTTATGGTAAATTACATATTTCCCCTTACCTCCTGTCATTCATTGTCCCTGCATCACACTCATGTGATTACTGATTGTTCTTAGCTTTTTTTGTCTCCTGAATGTCACAGATACATTCCCACACTTACGGTGAATGCATTTCCTGCGCTGATATTGGCCGAGTGATTTTTATTTTGTCAACACAAAGATACATCCAAATTGGCCAACTGGCGCCTGAGAAACTGCAATGTCCACTGGATTATCAGATGCTTTGTGTTAGAATGCAGAGTGCATGAAGCAGCTGGAACAGCAGTGTGATATTTTTGCATGTAGATGTTTTCATATGAAAAGTTTCTGGTGCCTCTTGGCCAGATCTTCCTCAAAAATTTTATTTTATCTCAAGGGACCTCCTGGTAAAATAAAGGTAAAATAATAAATAAATATATTAATAAGTAAATAGGCTGTTTCGAAGCCAAAACACCAGAAGTTCATTTTGACCAAACATTTTAATCTAGTTTTGGTCACAATTTCCTGTAGCTTTATTGGACATAAATGCAAAACTGTAAATTAAGTTAAGGTTCTCTTACAATGTTCTTTTTAATAAGAGAGTCAACCTTTTAAGTCCATCCTTTTCACATATACATCATTCAGTTGTGGTCTATATAAAGATCTCTCAAGATCGGCTCCGCCTATGTCATCCGCTTCTGGTTCAGCTCCGTCGGTATCGCAGTATGTGAAGCCCCGCCTCTGGCTCTGTTTCGTCAGGGTCGTCCTCCGCGACGCCCGCCTCCGCCGCTGCCCAGCATTTTAAGGACATTGCTGCCCAGCGTTTTCATGTTCCTGCCTTAGATCTTTAGTTTCCTAGTTTAGGTTTAATTTTCTAGACTTGCTTTAGCTTTCTAGTTCTGCTTAGTTTTCTGGTTCTTTAGTTTTCTAGTTAGTCTTCTAGTTTCTGTCCAAGTTCCCTAGTTTCTGTCTTAGTTTTGAGTTATTTTTTCACCCTCTAGTGAAAAAATAACTCAAAATAACTCAACGTCTGTGCCCTCTGGCGCATCCATCCTGTCGCTGCCCGGCGCACGCAGGCTGCCGCCAGAGCCCTCCAGCTCACTCGTGTCGCCGTCTGTGCCCTCTGGCGCACCCGGCCTGTCGCTGCCCAGCGCACCCTCTTGTTCCCTGGCGTGTTAGGACGCCCTCCGTTTCCTGGTGTTTTAGATTTCTCTGTTTCCTGGCGTATAGTTACCCTGACGCCGCGGCATTACCCTGACGCCCCGGCGTGACCCTCACGTCCCGTCGTTTACCTCACGTCCCGGCGTTCCTTCCCTCTGGCGTTGTCGTACGCCTGTTTTGTCCCTCCGGCGTCTCCGTACGCCTGTTCCTTCCCTTTAGCGTTTCCGTACGCCTGTTCCTTCCCTCTGGCGTTTCTGTACGCTCCAGCGTATTCGTGCGTCTGTTCAATTAAATCCATCCATCCATCCATCCATCCATTTTCCGAACCGCTTTATCCCTCATGGGGTCGCGGGGGGTGCTGGTGCCTATCTCCAGCGTTCACTGGGCGAGAGGCGGGGTACACCCTTGACAGGTCGCCAGTCTGTCGCAGGGCAACACAGAGACAAACAGGACAAACAACCATTCACGCACACACTCACACCTAAGGACAATTTGGAGAAGCCAATTAACCTAACAGTCATGTTTTTGGTCTGTGGGAGGAAGCCAGAGTACCCGGAGAGAACCCACGCATGCACAGGGAGAACATGCAAACTCCATGCAGAAAGACCCAGGGGTGTACTTGAACCCAGGACCTTCTTGCTGCAAGGCAACAGCGCTACCCACTGCGCCACTGTGCAGCCCTGTTCAATTAAATTCAATTTTATTTATATAGTGCCAAATCATGAAACATGTCATCTGAAGGCACTTTACAAAATCAAGTTCAATCATATTATACAGATTGGGTCAGATTATACAGATTGGTCAAAAATGTCCTATATAAGGAAACCAGTTGATTGCATCAAAGTCCCGACAAGCAGCATTCACTCCTGGAGAAGCGTAGAGCCACAGGGACAGTCGTCTGCATTGTACATGGCTTTGTTGCAATCCCTCATACTGAGCAAGCTGAAGCGACAGTGGGAAGAAAAACTCCCCATTAACAGGAAGGAAAACCTCCGGCAGAACCGGGCTCAGTATAAACGGTCATCTGCCTCGACCGACTGGGGGTTACAGAAGACAGAACAGAGACACAACAAGAGAGACAAAAAAGCACAGAAGCACACACTGATCCAGTAATCTGTTCTACATTAGATGGTAATAGCAGGTGATCTGTCTTCTCTGGATGATGTCACAGTTAACACAACGCCAGACCAGGTGTACCTACTATGAAGATAAAAGAGAGAGAACAGAAAGTTAAAGCAGAAATGACAACACATAATGCATAATTGAAGAACAGTAGAACTCTATAGAGTGAGAAAATTAGATCATGATATCCTTCAGTAGCCTAAGCCTATAGCAGTAAAACTATAAAGGTAGCTCAGAGTAACATGAGCCACTCTAGTTATAAGCTTTGTCAAAAAGGAAAGTTTTAAGGTTAGTCTTAAAAGTAGACGGGGTGTCTGCCTCATGGACCAAAACTGGGAGTTGGTTCCACAGGAGAGGAGCCTGATAGCTAAAGGATCTGCCTCCCATTCTACTTTTAGAGACTCTAGGAACCACCAGCAGACCTGCAGTCTGAGAGCGAAGTGCTCTGTTAGGAACATACGGGGTAATCAGAGCTCTGATATATGATGGAGCTTGATTATTAAGGGCTTTATACGTTAGAAGAAGAATTTTAAATTCTATTCTTGATTTAACAGGAAGCCGATGAAGGGAAGCTAAATTTGGAAAAATATGATCCCTCTGGTTGATTTTCATCAGAACTCTTGCCGCAGCATTTTGGATCAGCTGAAGACTTTGAACTGCATTTTGTGGACTTCCTGATAGTAAAGAATTACAATAGTCCAGCCTTGAAGTAACAAATGCATGGACCAGTTTTTCAGCATCACTCCTGGACAGAATGTTTCTAATTTTGGCAATATTCCGGAGGTGAAAAAAGGAAACTCTGGAAACCTGTTTAATATGGGATTTAAATGACATGTCTTGGTCAAAAATAACACCAAGATTTTTTACTTTATTACCAGAGGCCAAGTTAATGCCACCCAGATTAAGTGATTGGTTAAGAAGTTTACTTTTTGAGGACTCTGGCCCAAAGATTACAACTTCGGTCTTGTCAGAATTTAGATGCAGGAAATTCCCTGTTGAGCCCTAGCCTTGTCGCACGCCTGTCTTGTTCCTCTGGCGTTGTCGCACGCCTGTCCTGTTCCTCTGGCGTTGTCGCACGCCTGTCCTGTTCCTCTGGCGTTGTCGCACGCCTGTCTTGTTCCTCTGGCGTTGTCGCACGCCTGTCCTGTTCCTCTGGCGTTGTCGCACGCCTGTCTTGTTCCTCTGGCGTTGTCGCACGCCTGTCCTGTTCCTCTGGCGTTGTCGCACGCCTGTCTTGTTCCTCTGCCGTTTCCGCACGCCTGTCTTGTTCCTCTTGCATTTCCTTACGCTCTCCTTGGTTCCCCTAGCGTTTTCTTAGGCTCTTTGGTTCCCCTTTATTTCCTTCGCCCTGTAGTTCCCCTGTGTAGTTCTAGGTTATTTGTGTTACCGGCCTGAGCATTCCCCTTTAAGGGGGTGGTCTTAGTGGGAGGACGTGACGCGGAAGGGAGTGTGTGTGTGTGCATCTCCCGAGTAGTCTGTGGGGAGTAACTGTGATGACAGCATATAACCCTGCATTTGGTGAGTAAGCTCCACTCTGCCGTCATAAAAGTACTGTACTGGAACCAGGAAAAGTGCCGAATAAAGCCCGGTCCGTATGTGCAACAACTCTGCCTCTCCTCCTCTGTGCCTGTGCGTCAAGAACCCGGACTTTTAGTTACCAGCCGCAACGAGCCAAGCTAAGGCGAGACGGGTCTTAGCTTCATGACCAGCAGTTCCGTACCACGGTTAGGAACGAAGGGCTGTGTGATAACCTCACACTGAATGAAGCAGGGTCACACTCTTTTCTTGGGGGGTGCTCCCGTTTATTTCTGGAAAACAGCTTACACTGAACATGTCGGCAGTCATCTTCTTTTTCTGCCTCGCCCCTGAAAACTAACTCACCACTCCCTCTGGTGGTCTGGCGTAATAACAAGTTAACCTGGACAGAAAACTAAATCACTATACTACATTCCTCCCCCTTTAAGGTTCAACTCAGCCAGTGAAATTACATAAGAACCAACCTTCCAGTTACATTTTTTTTTTTTTACATTGAAATAACATATATATAATTTTTTTTTTTTTTCTCTGGGAAGGAAAATCAACCATTTGGTTCAAGTATCCTCTAATGTAAAAAAAACTATTCACACACAAAATCACTCAAGTACGGGGGAGTCTTCCTTTGGCGTTCAGAGCGGCGTAGTACAGGAGGTGGATCGGCCCTTCGTTGGCTGTCCACACCTGGCACACCATCCGTAGGAAGTAGAACTGGGGCAGTGCCGGCAGGCTCCCCCACCACTTCTTTTCCCGAAAATGGCGCCCCCGAGACTGATGACTCGAACGTCACTCCTTCCTCCGGACCCTGAAGAGCGCACCTTGCTTCCATGTCATCCCTCTCCTTCTGTATCACATGTCGTTTCCTGACTTGATCCACATGACGCCGCACAACCCGTCCATCTCCCATCTGTACGGTGTAAGACACTGGACCAGTGTTCCCCACAATGATAGCAGGCACCCACGTCGGACCATGACTATAATTTCGGACGTATACATCAGCGCCGGGAGAAAAACTCCTCCACTTACTGTGGGCATCATGATATTCCTTCTGTTCAGCTTGTTTCTTACACACTTTGGCCTTGATGTCCGGCAGCAGGAGATCCAGTGTAGAACGCAATCTCCTCGACATCAGTAGCTCAGCAGGTGACAAGCCTGTGGTACTTTGTGGTGTGATCCTATAGTTAAACAGGAATCTTACCAACCTTGTTTCCATAGTGTCCCCTTTTACTTTCTTGAGGCCTTGTTTCAAAATCTGAACAGCCCTTTCCCCCGGGCCATTTGATGCCGGGTGAAAAGGTGCAGATGTAACATGCTGTATTCCATTCTGTTTACAGAACAGTTCAAACTCCTGACTCTTGAAGCATGTGCCGTTGTCCGAAACAAGCATCTGGGGTAAACCATGTGTGCTGAAACACTGTCTGAGTTTCTCTATGGTCACCTGACTTGTTGCAGTGTTTGTAGGATACACATCAATCCACTTTGAATGTGCGTCCACCACAACAAGAAACATCTTGCCTGAAAGAGGGCCGGCGTAATCCACGTGCAATCTACTCCAGGGTGACTCTGGCCACTCCCAAGGGTGTAGGGGTGCTGCTGCTGGAGCCTTCCTATTTTCCTGACAAGTGTGGCAGGATTGTACTTCCCCCTCTATGTCAGCATCCATTCCTGGCCACCACATATAGGAACGTGCCAAACCCTTCATCCTTGAGATTCCAGGATGCACACTATGCAGTTGCTTCAAAAGAGCCGACCTTCCTTTCTGTGGAATCACCACTCTGGCACCCCACAGGACACATCCATCTTCAACGCTCAACTCCAACCTTCTCTGACTGTAAGCCTTGAACTGAATGTCCACTTTGTTAGGCCAACCTTTAAGACACCAAGCCCGCACTTGTGACAGTATTGGATCCTTAGCCGTCCATTGCTGTATTTGAGGTGTTTTGATGGGTGGATTATCCATCACATCCAGCATGAAGACTTGTCCTGACTCCTCCTCGTCATCTATCTGTGGTAGTGGCAGGCGGCTCAAGGCATCTGCGTTGGCTTGATCTTTACCTGGTTTATATACTATTTTGTACTCATATGCTCCTAACAAGCTAGACCACCTTTGCACTCTTGGCCATCCCATCTGTGGCACTGGCTTAGCTTCATGAAAGAGAGAGATCAGAGGCCTATGGTCAGTATAGATTTTGAATTTCCGACCATAAATGTACTTGTGAAATCGCTTGATCCCAAATATGATGGCTAAACCCTCCTTGTCGAGCTGCGAGTAACGCTTTTCTGCTAGTGTCAATGTCCTTGAGACAAAACCTAAAGGTCTCTCACTTCCATCTTCCATCACATGCGACAACACGGCTCCCACTCCGTATGGTGAGGCGTCACATGCAAGCACCAAGTCCTTGTCTGCAGAGTAATGACACAGTACTTTGGCTGATTTCAGCAGCTGTTTAGCTAAACTGAATGCTTCCTGCTGTTCCTTATTCCAAGACCATGGAATTCCTTTCCTCAGCAGCTGATGTAACGGTGCCAAGCGTGTGGCAAGGTTAGGGAGAAACTTGTTGTAGTAATTTAAAAGGCCCAAAAAAGCTTTCAGTTCAGTCACTGTGGTTGGAGGTGGAGCTTCCTCAATAGCTCTCACTTTGCTTTGCACTGGGTGCAAACCTTCTGCATCGATTCTGTGACCCAGGTATTCCACCTGCTCCTGCAAAAACACACATTTATTCCTATGAAGTCGCAGTCCAGCTTTCTGCAGCCTTTTTAAGACTTCATCCAGTGTTTTCAGGTGTTCTCTGGTGTCACTTCCAGTCAGCAATATGTCATCCAAATAGACTACAACATTTGGTAGACCTTGCAACAAGCTTTCCATGGTTCTTTGGAAAATAGCTGGGGCTGATGACACTCCAAAAGGTAACCTGTTATAAGTGAACAAGCCACGATGTGTGTTTATAGTCAGGTATTTCTTGGAGCCCTCATCCATTACTATCTGCTGATATGCATGACTCAAGTCAAGCTTAGTGAACAGTTTGCCTTCAGTTAGAGCATTGAAAAGGTCTTCCACGCGGGGAATTGGGTACTGTTCCAGTGACGATGCCTTGTTTACTGTTAATTTATAATCACCACAAATTCTGACAGAGCCATCCGGCTTCAGAACGGGAACAATGGGCGCTGCCCACTCTGCGTACTTTACTGGAGTTATGATATCCTCCTTTAGAAGTCGTTCTATCTCCTCCTCCACCTTAGTCCTCATTGCATATGGGACTGAACGAGGTTTGTAAAATTTAGGCTGGGCGTCTGCCGAAACTCGAATGGTTGCATGCACACCTCTTAACATTCCTAACTCTTCTTTAAAAACCTCTTCGTGTTGTGAGAGAACGTCCTGTAAGGCCTGTGCCTCTGTTTTCACGTTTTTAATCTCATCCCACTTTAGCTTTAGTTCTTTCAGCCATCCTCTGCCTAGCAGATTTGAGCCAGTCCCTTTCACTACCACTAGGGGAAGCATTTTCTTCTGGTTCGTATAGTGCACTTCGACCTGGGCCACGCCCAAAACTGTAATTTTCTCCCCGCTGTATGATTTAAGAGAGAGTTTACTTTGTTCTATCTGTGGTCGACTGTGTGCCGGCCACAACTCCCGAAACTGGGTTTCATTCATCAAACTGACACTACATCCTGTGTCAATTTCAAACTTCACTCCTTTCCCATTTACTTCCACTTTCACCTCAAAAGGCTCAACTCTCTGGATAGAAGTCCCAGTTGTTAAACAGGCTAGAGTGAAAGCCTCTTCCTCCTGATTTAACACACTGTCCTCATCCTGCTTGTCACATACCTTGTGTGATCTGTATGAACGTCCTTGGCGTCCTCCTTGACGTGCACCTTTTTTCATATGACTGGTTTCCTCTTTATTTTTATTCCTGGATCTGCAGGCCTTTGCAATATGTCCAAGCTTCCCACAAACGTGACATGTGGCGTCTTTAAACCTACATTCGCCAGCACTGTGGCGCTTCCCGTGGCATCGGTAACACACACTCTCCGTCTTTTTCCAATCGGTTTTTCTTCCGTGTCCCTCCGCCACCATGCTGTGACACGCCACCGACTGGTGCAAGTCCGAAATGTTCCTATTCGCTGCTTCTTCAGCCACAGCAATCTGAAATGCATTTTCAAATGTCAGGTCGCTCGTCGACAATAGGCGTCTTTGAATCCTGTCGTCAGCAATCCCGCACACCAAACGGTCTCTCAACCTCCGGTCCAGTGTAGCTCCAAAATTGCAATCTTGAGCCAGGCGTCTGAGCTCTGCCACATAAGCACTAACGGACTCAGCGGGTTGACGGGAACGAGAGTCAAACTTATATCTCTGCACAATCTCGCTCGGTTTCGGATTAAAATGCTCTTTCATCCGTGTAACCAACTGACTATACGTTTTCGAGCTGGGCTTATCCGGGCTCACGAGGTTCCTCATTAGCTTATACGTGGCTGGTCCCACCACACTAATAAGTATAGCCCTCTGCTTATCACCGTCGTCGATGTCATTTGCCTCGAAAAACTGATCCAAAATCTCACAGTACTCTTCCCAAGTCTGTTCTTTAGCATCAAATGCTGACAGAGTGCCTATCATTGCACTCATCGCGGCCTACCGAAGTACTTCTGTCGGAATTTTCTCCGCTCCGTTTCGACCGTCTGACAACGTGCTTCTCCTCACGTCTTCCGTCACGGAAAGCAGGTGCCTCCTGATAGCAGCCAGTATCCTCGTCGCCAATATGTGATAACCTCACACTGAATGAAGCAGGGTCACACTCTTTTCTTGGGGGGTGCTCCCGTTTATTTCTGGAAAACAGCTTACACTGAACATGTCGGCAGTCATCTTCTTTTTCTGCCTCGCCCCTGAAAACTAACTCACCACTCCCTCTGGTGGTCTGGCGTAATAACAAGTTAACCTGGACAGAAAACTAAATCACTATACTACAGGCTGGAAGGTAACATTTGGTTCCTCTTGTGTGTTTGTTGTTTTTTTTTCTGATTTGGATTGGTTTTGTTTTTTAATATGAACAGAAGTGGTGACATCTAGCAACAGTATCACAGAACTATCATAATGCCAGTTTGCTTAGTTATTAAGTCAAAATTAAATAATGCCTGACCAAGCCTGACGCTCTGCAATACCTCGCAATAAAGCGACAGCTCGTTGTGATCAAAAACCAACCGTTATTAATTAAACAAACCAATGTAAAAAAAAAAAAACAGTTTCATATCAGTCATACTGTATTTCCAATGACATTCCAGTCCTTTCCCGCTTGAAATCATATTTTATTTGCGCTTTTTATTCTCTGGATCTGTTTTGCTGGGAGATGCTAATAGCTGTTAGCCGCTTCTGCTACACATGCGCAGTACGTAATAAACACAAAAGGCTATATTTACTAACAAACTGAGCAAAACCAAAGCATAAAATGGCAAAATAACAACTAATACACTAGCAGGATGTGATAATTTTTCATAAAAACTTTGTATGCAACTAGAGTGAGCTACTGACGTATACATAAAAAAACATGGCTATGAACGTTTAACAGGTTTCTAGGGTTTCCTTTTTTCACCTCTGGAATATTGTCAAAATTAGAAATATTCTGTCCAGGGGCTGTTCTTCATACGTCGCTTACTCATTTAGCTGGATTTGATTGTTGACGATTTGGCATGATCTTGGATCGTTTGGTTCTTCGAAACTCATCCTGCACTTGTTGTCATAGCAACATGTGCGCAAGCTTAAGCCTGCTCGTGAGCTTTACCACAGCGCAACAGTGTAATAGTAGACAGATTTTTCTTGGTGGTGTTAAAACTCGAGGCCCGTTCATGTTACCACAACCCGTCTCATCCATCCGGTTCGATGATTTGGCAGCAAGAGAGGAGACAAATAATCAGAGGCAAAAACAGTTAAAACATATATTTATTATAATTTGGAATTCCAAATGGGAGGCAACTTACAAGTATTATTAACGACACGGATAGCCTAATCTTATCCCGAAGTATCTTCCATGAATTGTAAGTTATGTCTCACCATTTACCCTTGGAACATGTATTTTATCACATACACTGCTCCAAAGGGGGCTGGACTAATCCCCCTTTCTGGAGACATTCAGTCTGCCTTAGACATGTGCTTTCTGACACTCGGCCGTTAAATGTAATCTATTGCCCTGGCCTGTTTCTTGGGAGTTAACTGAAATAATATTCAGGCCCTGGGAAAGCTTTTTTAAAAACATTATCTGCTCCACAAGGCTCCCGTTCTGTCCTGCAGCTGACACCCTTACTGAAGTCTAAATGTACCCATTGTATTATGCAAAAAACTCCCCATCCCTGTCAGGATGCAGCTTGTAGGCTGCATGCTGAGCCTCTCTCCCTCTCTCTCGTTCCTGCGCAGCCTGATCGGTTTCACCTGACAGGCTGCAATTAACCTCCAACTGCCTCCACCTGGTTCCACCCTTATTTAAACGCACCTCTTTCTGCTCTCGTCGCCGGCCCGTAGTGTTCACTCCAGCTCAGTCTCAGTCAGTATCCAGTTCTGCAACTCAGTTCCACGCTCTCCAGTTCTGCAACTCAGTTCCACGCTCTCCAGTTCTGCAACTCAGTTCCACGCTCTCCAGTTCTGCAACTCAGTTCCACGCTCTCCAGTTCTGCAACTCAGCTCCACGCTCCCAAGTTCTGCAACTCAGCTCCACGCTCCCAAGTTCTGCAACCCAGCTCCACGCTCCCAAGTTCTGCAACAGTTCCACGCTCTCCGGTTCCGCAGCTGTTTCACGGTCTCAAGTCCTCCGCTCCAGAGTCTCCTCCCGGTCAGTCTCCCCGCGCTCCTCCTGTCAGCCAGCTTCCGCACCCTTCACCTCTGTCCATAAAGACTCTGGTTCTTCTCGTCATTAACCCTTCACTCTGTACAATAAAACTCACTTCAAGAAAAAGCTCTGTGCATGCGTGCTGTGTCCGGGTTCATCCAAAGACAAATCATGACAATCCCAGGTTACTGTGTTAAAAGTTAATATCTGTATAACTTTAAAATAAAAAATATTATATATTTTCATAACAATGGCTATAAACAGACAAACACATCATTTAACAGTGGCTTTTAAAGAGGAAAAAGTTATTGTGTTTTATGATCGTTATTGTGAAGTTTAGTTTTACTTTGAAAGGCTTGCTTCCTGTCGAGCCGTATATTGTATTGGAAAAAACTATGGATGAATTATCTAGACATGGAGCAATACAGTTTTTGACCGTGTAAACTGTGTATGACTTGAAAAAGGAAAAACGTAATTTTTTATAGATGAAGAATTTTTTGTTAAAATCCCCGGTTTGCACGTGTCCTTTACATCCAGTGTCTAAGGAATGACACCGATATTGGATCTTTTGCCACAAGTGGCTTTTTAAAATAAAGTATACTAATTAAAGGCTACCATTTTGTAGAATATTCTTGTATTTCACTTTTATTTGTCCCCATGTTCTAGTGGGTCCCGTGGAGGCTCTGACATAAAAGAACAAAGTAAATATGAAATTATTAAAATGTAAAAATACATACTGTAGGACAGCACTTACGCATTTAATTTGTCTGCTGCTTTTTACCAGCCCTCTCTCCTGGCTTTAGCAGACTTTGAGGTGTTTTGTAGTCTTGTAGTTTTAATTAATGACTCAAATTTGGCATAACCTTCTATTAAAAGCTCGTGTTCTGCTTGGGAGAAAAACTGTTGGCGTTCTTTGGCCATGCTGAACAGCCAATAGCAGCATTGCTGATCATTGTTTCTACTATCGACACATATCCCCTTTTAAACAAATGCATGAACGTGCAGTTATCTCAGATAACTCAATCCAGCCATACTAATCATAAACAGCAGATGTGTTCGAAGAACCCAATTAGCCGGATCATGATTAGCCAGATGAAATCATCTTGGATGTCATTTGATCCCGGATGTTTTAAGAAACGTACGAAGAACGGGCCCCAGGAGTGATGCTGAAAAACTAGCCCATGCATTTGTTACTTCAAGGCTGGACTATTGTAATTCTTTACTATCAGGAAATCCACAAAATGCAGCTCAAAGCCTTCATCTGATCCAAAATGTTGCAGTAAGAGTTCTGATAAAATTTCAAAAGGCAGACGGCTCACACTTCTGTTGATCCGGGGGTGTAAATTGCTTGTGATCAATTGTATCAAATGCAGCACTGAGATCAAACAAGACCAGTACTGACACAAGTCCATTATCTGAGGCCGTGAGAAGATCATTAGTGACTTTAACCCGAGCTGTTTCAGTGCTATCAGTGGTGGGCACGGTCGCGATAATACAAAAATAGATAATTTTTGTTCATTGAAGCTGTTTAAAAATTGTTTGCAGACCTGTTATTGTCTGTTTTATTGGGTTTCAATAACTGTAAATACAGTAACATTCACAACAAGTTATTCATGTGCTGTTTTTCTCACTGTCCTGACTCTCAATACACATCCACACATACTTCTCCACAACAGTAAGCTTCACAGCCCTATAAAAAACATTGTAAATAGCTGTGCTGTTTTAGTGTTACCTTTCTTGTCGTTATGATGTGGTTGGCTCTCAGCATCGGCTCCCATTGCACAGAAACAAATATGAAAGTATACACATTTTTTTCTGTAAACAGTGCACAATTGTGTGACCCTAACCTTTTAATTAGTAATGTAACCAAGGGCCCTTCCTTCTGGGTTTGTTACTGGTACTGAATGAGATGGTAGGAGACTGGACTCAGAGCTGTTTTTTTGGGTAGCTGCATACTCAGCGGGACCCTTTGTTTTTCCAAACATCTCCTACAAAACACCAGATGGCTGACCTATAGCATTTTAGAAGAACATTTAACCATCTTGTATAGGAAAAACTTGTTTTTACACAGCAGATAAAACCAATTTTTTATATGCTTTTCAATTTAAAATTAGTGCACGTTAAATAAATTATATGGTTGATTTATTTTACAACGATAAATAATGGTAAAACTCATGATTTATATCACTTTTGTGATGATAGAGGAGACACGGGATCTCCAGAATTGCTCAGCACCAGGGGCGGATCCAGGATTTTTCAAAGGGGGGTGCACACCTTAGGGTCATGTCAAGACAATGTGAGGTTAAATGATCAAAGAATGCCATCTTTACTCTTTCACACTACCCTAATTATTAATCTAAGGGTTTTTGAATTGATAATCATTTTAATGGATAAACATAAGTGGAATTAGCATGATTACATTATTGTAATTGAAAAAGGATTTTTAAGCCAAAATCTCTCGGTTTTTACAGCATGCACAAGGTTAAAAAGTAATTTGAAGAAAAAATTATCTTTATCAACAATTAATCAAACAAAGATTTTCTTTATTTCCAGAAAATGTATTTATTTAGTAAAATTAAATAAAAAGACCCAAGGACTTAAGAACAGTTTGGTATTGGTTCAAGTGATAAAGGATTTTTGAATACCACATTTCCCATGATGCATCCATCCATCCATTGTCTTCCTCTTATCCGGGGTCGGGTCGCGGGGGTAGCAGCTTCAGTAAGGAGGCCCAGACGTCCCTCTCCCGGCCACTTGGGCCAGCTCCTCCAGAGGAATCCCAAGGCGTTCCCAGGCCAGCCAGGAGACATAGTCCCTCCAGCGTGTCCTGGGTCTTCCCCCGGAACACCTCACCAGGGAGGTGTCCAGGAGGCATCCTGACCAGATGCCCGAGCCACCTCAACTGGCTCCTCTCGACGTGGAGGAGCAGCGGCTCTACTCTGAGTCCTCCCCGGATGACTGAGAGCTCCTCACCCTATCTCTAAGGGAGAGCCCAGACACACTACGGAGAAAACTCATTTCAGCCGCTTGTATCCGGGATCTCGTTCTTTCGGTCACGACCCAAACCTCATGACCATAGATGAGGGTAGGAACGTAGATCGACTGGTAAATCGAGAGCTTCGCCTTTTGGCTCAGCTCTCTCTTCACCACAATGGACCGGTACAGCGCCCGCTTCACAGCAGACGCCGCACCAATCCGCCTGTCGATCTCCCGCTCCATCTTCCCCTCATTCCTGAATAAGACCCCAAGATACTTGAACTCCTCCACTAGAAGCTGGATCTTGGGACTTTCCTTTTTGATAAAGCTTATAGTTAGAGTGGCTCATGTTGCCCTGAGCTACCTCTATAGTTATGCTGCTATGCTAGGCTACTGGAGGACATCAGGGCCTATATTTCTCACTCTACTGAGTTCTACTGTTCTCCAGTCTGTTGTTCTCCAGTTTTGCATAACTGTTGTCATTACAGCTTTTAACTTTTTGTTCTCTCTCTTTTTTCTTCATAGTAGGTACACCTGGTCTGGCGTTCTGTTAGATGTGGCATCATCCAGGGAAGACTGATCACCCACTACTATCATCTAATGTAGAACAGATTACTGGATCAATATGTGCTTCTGTGCTTCTTTGTCTGTCTTGTTGTGTCTCTGCTCTGTCTTCTGTAACCCCAGTCGGTCGAGGCAGATGACCGTTGATACTGAGCCTGGTTCTGCTGGAGATTTTTCCTTCCCGTTAATGGGGAGTTTTTCATTCCACTGTCGCTTCATGCTTGCTCAGTATGAGGGATTGCTTCAAAGCCATTAACAATGCAGACGACTCTCCCTGTGGCTCTATGCTTATTCAGGAGGGAATGCTGCTTGTCTGGACTTTGATGCAATCAACTGGTTCCCTTATATAGGACTTTTTTGACCAATCTGTATAATCTGATCCAATGTGTATGATCTGATTGATTTTGACTTTGTAATGTGCCTTGAGATGACATATTACATGATTTGGTGGTATATAAATAAAATACAATTGAATTGAATTGAATAGCTTAAAGCATGGCTTGGGGCTGATCATTAAAAATATTCCAGGGGGTGCTATAGAGAAATTAGGTCACACCCACCAAAGTTTGTTATGGATTCCTGTCGGGGGGTGGATAAGGATGCATCCAAGTTAGTTTTAAGCAGCTTGGCCCAAAACTGTGGACTTCAGAGCCAAACGTATGGCAGCGGCGTTTGAGGTGACTTCGCCACGCCACCCTGCTCCATCGAATCCACTTGGGGCTGGAATCCACAACACACCAACATGTCTTCTGTCTCTGGACACAGTTTCATGTTGATTAGCTCAGAGGGGTAACATAGTGACCGTTTACAGCAAAACATGACACTTCCTGTTGTCAGGGGGCGTGGCCTAAATTATGTCATCATTTGATCATTGGGTTTTGTAGGACCCCCGATGATGATAAATCACGGAAAGTTTGGTCCCCCTGTGTGTTTCTGTGTCTCTCTATTTAAACTATAAAGTGATCGAGTTGGTTTCTACTAACCCTTATGTTTGATTGGACCAGAATTTCAAAAAAGGGACGATGTGAGTTGAATCTGTCTGCAGCGGCAGCCATCTCCTTATTTTTGTGTTATTCTTCTCAGTTTGTTCTTCTTGCTGATAAAATATCTCGGTGTCCCTTTTTTCTAAAGTCGCTTGTAAATTTCTTGAGTTGCGGGTTGCAGTTTTTTGGGCTTGTTTCTGAAAGTGAAGTCGCTTGTTTGGGCTCTAAACTAAGTGACCGTGCCGTGCTACACACACCAGCTGAAATATTCCTCCGCCTCATAACTGAAAGGTGAAAAAACTAAGGTGTTTTCCACGTTTACCCGGTGTGTTGCAACATCCAACTGCCATGCACGTGTGCATTGTTGCTTTAACAATAGCTCTTGCCAATTTCAATGGTGAAGTTTTCTCGAAATCTGAAATTGTTGTTGATCGCAGCTGTGTACAACAGTTCCTATTGAATTAGCATGTAGAGCGCAGTGCCTCTCCGCTAAAAAAAGTCACAGGATGTGATGTCAGGCGGCCCCCAGTATCAGTGATCGCAACAACAATTTATGTTTTTATTTCTTTACTGATTAATGCTAAATTCATTAAATCACCACAAACGTATTTGTTTTAGTCATAGGTAATGATCCACTGACTTTCCCTTTCAATCATCTCCTGTTTCACTGTCTCCTTGTGATCGCTTTGATGTCATATTGTGGTATCACTGACTAATCGCGTCACGTTGTAATAATGTGAGACCTGAGCTGTGAGCAATTGAAATTCATGCTCGGATATCTAGAGTCTCGACCGCCGCGCCGGCGTCAGCGCGTTCTAGATGACAGTTGCTGGCTATTAATCTTAATTCTATGAAGGATGTTTAAAATTTCAGGCTCTAAAAAAATTATTGTGATCTCCAAAACTGGGGTGCGCCCCCCGCACCCCCGCCGGTATCTGCCATTGAGCACTGTGTTCCAGGCCTAGCAGTCTTGCCAAGTCCACTTATTATCAGCAACTTTGGGCTCCTTCATTTATACTAGTGCGTCTGAATTCAGGGGCTGTATCCTTTAAAGGACCAGTTCCTGTATTCACAAAAATTGTGAAAACGAAATTTCGTTCTGTATGCACTCTGTGTATACAAAATGACAATAAAGAAAGTCTAAGTCTAAGTCTAAGTCTAGTGATATTGTAACATGTACAGACTCAGTCTACGAAGAAGCTGTTTTTCATTCTGTTCATTTTGGATTTGATGTTCCTGAAACATTTGTCTGATGGAAGAGGGGAGAACAGTGCATTAGCCGGGTGGTTGAGATCTGTGGCAATGTGTTTGGATCTTCACTGGACTCGTGCAGCATAAACATAGTCCAGTTCTTGCAAACGGCACCCACAAATCCCTGTGCTGTCCTCACCACCTGTGCTAAGTCCTTCTTCTCCTTCAATCTGCATCTCCCATACCATACAGTTATGCTAAGACAGAAAACGCTTTGTATTGTAGCAATGTAAACGTTTTTAGCAGTTTAGTGGAAAGTCCACTCCGTTTCAGTTTGCTGAAGAAGAGCCGTTGTTGGGCCCTCTTCACCAGGTGGGAAGTGTTTAGAGACCAGGAGAGGTCAGAGGAGATGTGAATACCCAGGCAGTTAATGCTGTCCACACGCTCCACCACCTCTCCCTATATGCAGAGAGGGGTGTGTTCAGTCTTCCTGGATCTCCTGTAGTCCACTATAACCTCCTTGGTTTTCCAGGTGTTCAGGCTGTTCCTGGAGCACCACTGTGTGAGATTGTGGACCTCATCTCAGTTGTGGGTCTCATCATTGTTGCCGATGAGATCCACCACTGTGGTGACGTCCACAAACTTCACCACCGTGTTCGTGGTGTGGACAGCAGAACAGTCATGGATGAAGAGGGTGAAAAGAGCAGGGCTGAGGACACACGCCTGCAGCATGCCAGTGTTGAGGATCAGTGGAGCAGATATGCGTTTCCCTATCCTCACCACCTGGGGTCTGTTGGTTAGGAAGTCACTGACCCAAGAGCAGGGAGGTGTGGATAATCCCATGTTGTGGAGCTTCAGAGCCAGCATGTCTGGGAGCACTGTGTTGAATGAAGAGCTGAAGTCCATGAATAGCATTCTAACCTAGGCGCTGGGATACTGCAGATGAGTCAGAGCTGACGAAAGTGCTAATGAGACAACATCCTTTGTGGAGCGATTTTACCTTTGGAGGAATTGCAGGCTGTCCAGGCCAGCAGGGATGGCGTCCTTGATTTGTTGCAGGAGGATCCTCTTGAAGCAATTCATGATGACGGGGGTCAGAGGCTCAGAACAATAATTGTTGAGGCAGTTGATGGTTGGCTTTTTTGGACCAGGCATGATGATGGATGATGTCAGGCAGGCAGGGACCATGGACAGCTGTAGGGAGAGGTTGAAGATGTCTAGAAAGACCCCTGTTAGTCGGTCAGAACATGATTTAAGTGTCCGGCCTGACACCATGTCTGGACCTGCAGCCTTGTTGATGTTGACCTTCTTTAAGGAGGAGGTCACTTGGTGCAGCTGCAGGACAGGAGGCTGATGGTGTTCCTCTAGCTGGGGAAGATGTTTCGGTTCCCTGAGTCAAACTGTGCAAAGAAGCTGTTTAAGGTGTCAGGGAGAGCCAAGTCATTGTTGTTCGATCGTCGGTACGATTCCTAGACTCCAGGGTGGAGTCTCAGATCCAACAGGTCTTCTTTCCCATATTGGATCAAAGCTTGGAGAGGCAATAACACAAAAAAAATACACAAAGACAAACAAAAAAGCCAGAGTGCCCGGGCTGCGTCATCTGACTGCACCGCCATCTTGATGATGAATACCAACATTGCTTTAAAGACCTAACTAGAAAAAACATTTTTTTGAGGTCAGCCAACCTGTGATGTACACTGTGAAAATAG
The DNA here is from genome assembly GCF_011125445.2 of Fundulus heteroclitus. Taxonomy (NCBI): domain Eukaryota; kingdom Metazoa; phylum Chordata; class Actinopteri; order Cyprinodontiformes; family Fundulidae; genus Fundulus; species Fundulus heteroclitus. The sequence continues at coordinate 345,411 of NW_023396477.1, forward strand.
ATATAGCCAAGTGAAGCCAAAAATATTCTGAAAAGTTCCTTTTTGTCATTTTCTTGAATGGTTTTCTTTTTCTATCAGGTTTCTCTGCTCTCTCTCCTCTCTTAGTTCTTCCAACAGTCCTGTCAGGACTTAATATCCTGGAAGTAAGCCACCAACTCACAGTGAACTACATATGGATGCTGTGACAGGTCAACTGTGATATTGCTGCAGCCAGCCTCTCAACGTGTCTAAAGCTGAAGTTTCTTATAACCAGCTGAGGCGTGTGCAGGCCTGGCCTTACAGTAGCTTCTACAGAACTACAGAAGTAGAATTTAGACATTATGATGAGGTTTAATCCTGCTGTTCTGACAAGCTGCTTTATAATTTGTCTTCTGTTGTTTTGTAAACCCCAAATATGTCAAATAAAATGTAATTATAGTTCAGTGATGACATTTAAGATAAGATGAATGGGTCAAGTTCAGATTAGCAATTAATTCCATGCAACATCCTCCACCATCTCTAATTCTTCTTTTCATTTCATAGGTCACATACACAATCTTCCATGGTTCATCAACTAACATGCTCATTGAACCAAAACAATATTACAACAGTTACTGCAATAAAAAAATATCTATGCATTGGAAATATCCGAACCCTTCTGCTTTAGTGACTTTGCACTGTTTTCATTTTCTCTGACTCTTTCATCTCCATAGCTGCCAATCCTGGTATCATCCATCGTCAGTCTGTACTTCTTGGAGTGGACAGATGTGTTCAAGCCAGTTAAGTCTGGATATAACTGCCATGACCGCAGCCTGAGCCTGCCCTACATTGACCCAAACCACGAGGTCATCCCCTTTCTGATGCTGCTTAGCTTGGCCTTTGCTGGACCAGCCATCACAGTGAGTAATTTTGACATGAATGTAAACAAATTTATGTTTATTTAAAAAGCTCAATGGTGTTATTAAAAGGCACAGTGAATTTCATGGGAAATCATCATCATTAAAACAATTCCTTTTTTTCCATGTTCAGATTAGGGCTGTCACGATTCATTGAATTATTCGAGGACCTTGATTCATAAAGTTCATTGAGGCAAATTTATCTGCCTCGAGCCTAGCCTGCTACTGCATAGATGCCAAGTGTCTATCATTATTATTCAATTGTTATAATAAAGTAAAAATCACAAAAACACCAAAAGGTCAACAGTTTCATGATACATCAAGCTTAAATATAAAAAAATATCGATATTGATATCGGTAACGGTAACTGCAACTGTGACCATAACTGTAATAATTAATGTGCAATAACCAAGGTGCAATAATCTATTTAATACACTGTCCTACAACCCGTGCAATAATCCTGATGTAGTGACTTCTGCTGCTATCAACACCTGAACATAAGTCAGTACACATGTATGTATGTATGTACAAATGTATACAATGTATATGCACGTATATACGCGTAGGTACGTATGTATGTAGGCGCATAGATATATGTATATATTTAAGTATATAGATATGTTTATATATATATATATATATATACCACTAAGAATGTAAATGAGACATTTAGATTCCTATTTCCTTTTTTGTATTTTTTGGTATTCTTTTTGATCCATTGTATATATGAAGACTCACTGTATATAACTGAATGCACCTTCCCTACTCTGCACCTTCTTGTATGAGCCGATGTGACGAGTGAATTTCTCCATTGTGAGATCAATAAAGACTATCTTATCTTATCTTATCTGTATCGTCGATACTGACCCTGTATTTACTTGGTATTGGATCAAATAAAAATTCCCAGTATCGGCACACCTCTACTAGCTGCCAAAGATTAGTGCTTCTACTCGCTGCTCGGCCCCCATAGGCCGTGGGCCAGAATCTGTAGGGTGACTTTTCGTAAGAACTGTCAGGGGGCAACTTTATTCTACCGGGAAAAGTTGCTACACATAGCAGTGAACTCAAAACACCAATGTTCCCACGTTTTCACTTGCACATTAAGAAGTTATAGCCGATAAAAAATCTAAACTGTGGCGCTCCGGTCCAAGAGGTCACGTGATTCGATTTTTGCTGCTCAGCCAATCAGATCGCTGTATTGTCAGCTGTGCGTTCACCAGTTCATCATGGCTGCGCCCGTAAGATGTTTGTATGCATCTGTTTCCAGACGAAGAAAGCCCAATAATAGCATTTTCTGGTGCCAGCTGGCAGAGATCTTGATGGCAAGAAGAAAGAAATAGCCCAGACCATCCATCCATCCATCCATCCATCCATCCATCCATCCATCCATCCATCCATCCATCCATCCATCCATTTTCTAACACGCTTATCCCCGCATTCGCGAGGTGCCGGCCTCTATCTCCAGCTGTCAATGGACAAGAGACGTTGTATAAACTGGACAGGTCGCCAGTCCATCGCAGGGCAGAAATAGCCCAGACTTTTGCCCAATTTACTGTGATATCACCAAGACCTGCTGCGCTAGGATAGCACAGGTAACAGGTGTCGATGTGCCAAACGACTTATCCCCGCCAGAATTTGTATCCCCTGCGCCGAGAGCGCATTCAGCTGGAAGAATGAACCCAGTCAACTCCGCCTCATTTCCAACCTATTAGGCGTGGAAATGAAGATCTTTTACTTTTCTTAACGAAATATAGCAATGGTGTCGTTACATTATCGTTCAGTTAGTGTGAAAAAACTGAAAATGTAACACTTGTTAGTGCGATCATAAAGGATTGCTATGTCGGTTAAAACTCGATTGATCACTCAATATAACACGTTCTGAGAAAGTAAATGGCTCTGTGGTCATTTCCACATGTGTCACGAAAATATTAGCTTTATGTTATTAGATTGTCGCATGTCTGTCTGCTTAAACCAAAAATCCACCTTCCTGAGTCCATCACAGCTGTCTATTGGTTTGTCTTTTTTCTTTTTCTTTTCTTTTTGACCCGCATGAATGGATCATATAGAGCAGATTTCACGTGTGATCAAATGAACACCGAATAAAGGTACTGCCAAAATGATCAGATTTAATAATATTTTAATTCAACCAAGAACCATATAGAGATATTAACCATATTAAGAAAACGAGATATGTCTCTTTTAAAAATAGAACAATGTACTGTATTAGGAGTTTAAAAAATCTATTTCATTTTATTAGAATGTGATATTTAAAATATTTAGACTTCACAAAGCTGAAGGTTAAAACTTTTATTGATTTCAAAAATACAATACAAAATTTTACAAATTCCGAAGGGGATAACTCGTTTGGCACAACGAGTTTATACAACGCGTCTCGCCCATTGACAGCTGGAGATCGGCACCAGCACCTCGCAAACCCAGCCGGGATAAGCGTGTTAGAAAATGGATGGATGGATGGACGGATGGTCTGGGCTATTTCTTTTTTCTTGCCATCAAGATCTCAGCCAGCTGGCACCAGAAAATGCTATTATTGGGCTTTCATCGTCTGGAAACAGATGCATACAAGCATCTTACGAGCGCAGCCATGATGAACTGGTGAACGCGCACAGCTGACAATACAGCGATCTGATTGGCTGAGCAGCAAAAATCGAATCACGTGACCTCTTCGACCGGAGCACCACAGTTTAGATTTTTAATGGCTATAACTTATTAATGTGCAAGTGAAAACGTGGGCACATTGGTGTTTTGAGTTCACTGCTATGTGTAGCAACTTTTCCCAGTGGAAGAAAGTTGCCCCCTGACAGTTCATACGAAACTTCTTAAGGAAGCGTCCTACAGATTCTGGCCCACGGACTACCACCTTTACTCTGTGCCTGAGCTTGTTTTTTATTGGTAAACATGGCAGCCAAACAGCCAATCACGTGAGGGAGTGCAGCTGTGAGTTGAGGGTGAGTTTGTTAGGTTTTCCTGTAAAATTAACAATGAGGGACAGGATAAAACAAAGCATCTGTTTTTTTAGTTTAAAGATGATGGGCAGAACAAAGCAGAGCTATGTCACTGCAGAATGAAAATAACAGGTTTCACTAAAAACCTGCAAAGAAATATCAGAGCTGTCATTTTAGAGGAGAGTTTGGTTCTGTTCTGTGGATGTCTTTGCAGGTTGTTTTTTTTTTTTTTATTTGTGCCACAAAACAAGTTTGTCTAAAATATTACATTGTTCTGTAAATCAACTACTGATTTTTCATAAATCTTTAACTTGAACACAAATTTTTTATCTGAATATGCATTATTAACAATTAATAATTACACAGTATTTTTCTTTCTCTTCTGCTGTACAGCTTAACTTTAAACTTAGCTTTCTTCATATTAAACAATCTGGTATGTAAAAGTCTGGTGTCTAGGTCCACCTGTTTTTGCCACTGTCACACAGATTTTCCCACTGTGGGACAGTAAAAGTATTTCTATTCTATTAAACATAGGTAACACCAGTTTGAAAAAGGACAGTATTTATTATGCCTGAATTTAAAATAGCTGTGTTCATTTTTGATGAACGTTTAATTATTTTATTAGCTATTTGGGCTGAGCTTTTAACATTTTGATCTTAGAACTTTTTAGCTGCAGATTTATCCGTTATTCAGAAAATAATTGCAATATTTGGTAATTTGCAATTTTTCCCTTTTCTTTTTACTCATAAAATAAGCTTAACCGGGGTTGATTTTCCAGCGAGGCTCCCCCCAGAGGGCGAAAGTAAAAGTACACTGTCATAAAGATGCTCAGCTGTTCTGGTTTCTCCGTCAAGCCAGGTGCGGTTGTTTTGAGCTTAGCAGACAGGTGAACGCAACGAAAAGTGGAAAAAACGGCAGTACAAATAATGACTAACACAGTGAAAGTATGAACATGCACACAAAGAGAGAGAAACCATTCCAATGTTACTTACAATCGCATCAGCAGAAACGCGAGGTCCGCGTCAGCCTTGCAGCCTTCTTTTTCTTTTAGCTCTCGCCATTTGGAAAAAGCTTGCCCGATGTTCACCCGTGTAGGACTCCTCTCTCTGTCCAGAGCCCTTTTCCTCTTTCTTGCCTGCTCCAACATGGGCTTTTGCTATTTTCTCGCTGGTTCCGCCATGATAACTGCACAAATATCGCCACTGCGCTAGCAACGAGCATGCCTTTCACGCCAAAGGGAAGGAACGGGCGTACTTAATGCCAAAGGGAAGGAACGGGCGTGCTTAACGCCAAAGGGAAGGAATGGGAGTACTTAACGCCAAAGGGAAGGAACGGGCATACTTAAGGCCAAAGGGAAGGAACGGGCGCACAGAAACGCCAAAGGGAAGGAACGGGCGCACGACAGCGCCAAAGGGAAGGAACGGGCGTACTTAACGCCAAAGGGAAGGAACGGGCGTACTTAACGCCAAAGGGAAGGAACAGGCGTACTTAACGCCAAAGGGAAGGAACGGGCGTACTTAATGCCAAGTGGAAGGAACGGGCGCGCGACAGCGCCAGAGGGAAGGAACGGGCGTACTTAACGCCAGAGGAAGGAACGGGCGTACTTAACGCCAGAGGAAGGAAGGGGCGCATGACAGTGCCAAAGGGAAGGAATGGGCGTACTTAACGCCAGAGGGAAGGAAGGGGCGCATGACAGTGCCAAAGGGAAGGAATGGGCGTACTTAATGCCAAAGGGAAGGAATGGGCGTACTTAATGCCAAAGGGAAGGAACGCGCGTACTTAACACCAAGGGGAAGGAACGGGCATCCTTAACGCCAAAGGGAAGGAATGGGCGCGCGACAGCGCCAGAGGGAAAGAACGGGCATACTTAACACCAGAGGGAAGGAACGGGAGTACTTGGAGTGGAACGCTCTGTGACCTGGAGGGGGCATGGAGTGAAGTCCCTCCTTTGCAACAAAGAGATAGCACCAAAACGAGTTGTTCTCAGAGAAAACCGCACAACAGTGGCAAAAAAGGGGCTGTGAGCTACAATAACAATAAATTCAGACCAAAGCATTTCAGTTCCACTTTATATAGACTACAACGGAATGATTTAAATTTCAAAGGAAGGATTGAAAAGCACATGTCCCCTTTGAGTAACACCAAAACACTGAAGCTTAAGTACTGTTGATTAATGAAATCTGTGCCAACCACATCTGCATGGAAACGTGTAATACATTTTTTTTTTTCTTTAACAGATCATGATTGGAGAGGGCATCTTGTTCTGCTGCCTCTCTCAGAGGAAGACTGGCAGTGGTGGTGGTGGGACTGAGGCCAACATCAATGCAGCCGGCTGCAATTTCAACTCTTTCATTCGGCGAGCCATCCGATTTGTTGGTACGCTTTTTTATTTCTTATTTAAGAGAAATAAATGTTTAGTAGAATAGTTATTCCCAATTTATATTTTATTATCTATTATTATCACAGGTATGGTTTTCTTGCTAAAATATCTTATTAACTACTGCTCTGTATTAACCTGACTCTAGCCAGATGTATGTCGCTCCGCCTAGCTCCACTCACATCCATCTGCGACTGATCCGTAGGAATGGCCTTTATACAAGGCTGGGCCTTATCAAAAATTCTTGCATATGATTGGATAAGCCACTTGTCATCTTTATTGACGTGCTATTTCAACCACTCACTCCGAAGCTAACCCGTGACGCTGTGAGAGCGACGCAGGAAAAAACAAAACTTTCTTTTTTTTTTTAAATGTCTTTGCGGCTCTAGTGGCACGCGTTTTATTGACAGTGAGCCAACAGGAAGAAGGGGAAGACAGGCGGCAAAGCGCCACGGGTCGGAGTCGATCCCGGGCCGACCGCGTTGAGGACTAAAGGCCTCCTAACATGGTTTGCACTAACTGCGTCCGCCACGGGCGACGCGTCTGCCACCAACGATGTTTCCACCAACGATGTTGGTGGAAACGATGTTTTCACCAACATTGTTTCCACCAACATCGTGGAAACAATGTTGGTGAAAACATCGTTTCCACCAACGAAAGCCTTCAGAGCCGTTCTCTGATGTTCTTTTAATGAAACAATATTAGGTAGATTGGACAACACGGAAGAAATAGCATCAATGTTAACACTTGCTTCCTCGACGAGCCGCCATTGCTATCAAAACAGTCTCACGGTCGCTTCTCCTCTACCTCACATCTATGAAACTCCAGCCCTGCGTCCTGATTGGCTGGGCAATAAAATTGGTTGGAGAAATCTCTCTCTATGGGAGATGTCCCAGATGGATGTGAGTGAAGCTAGGCGGAGCTAAGCGGAACAAAATCCATTTTGCTAGGGTCAGGTTAGCTCTGTATAGATGTAAGAGATAAAACAACGATACAGCATAAACATAAAACAAGTGGAGGACATTTTTATTGAGGTATAAGTTGCTCCTCTATAGATGCATATTTTTCGCCTTCACAGCGTGTTTAACAAAAAGTTCCAGCTTAGTGTGCACATTTGTCTCACATTAAACCTTCGGTCCTCAGGTGTTCATGCTTTTGGCCTTTGTGCGACAGCCCTTATTACCGACATCCTGCAACTGATGACTGGATATCCGACACCCTACTTTCTCACTGTGTGCAAACCCAACTACACCACACTTAACATCAGTTGTGAGAAGAACCCCTATGTGATCGAGGATATCTGTTCAGGAGCAGACCCTGCAGCCATAAACCAGGGGAGGTGAGGAGGAAAAAGATGTATCTCTTTCATTTAACACTAGAATGGTGAACTTCCCAGTGAGAAAAAATTAACCAGCTTATCAGGGTATTTTAAGGTGCCTTTAGCAATGACAAAGATGTTATAATTAAAGATGATGTATTTTATTCCTTTGCAACAGTTTAAGAACTAGAGTATATGAATTGTTGTTCATATGAAACTCAGGGTCCCTGGGCCTTATTTATTTAGGTGAGACGGAGCAACACCTAGTAGACCAGAAAAGTTAGAGTGGGAGATAAATACATATTAGATGAGAATATAAATAAATAGAAACCCACACATATAAAACATTGAGTAGTGAACCTACATCAATTACAGAGGATCCAACTTTTCTTACATTGTACACTTCATGCAGATATTCGTGTTTTAATTTTTTAAGCTCTTGCAGCACAATCCTCCTTTTATTTGCATGTCAGAAGTAGCATTTTGGAGCTGTTTGGTGTGGTCTAAAGGCATGCTCTGTCCAATCTGTGGCGCTCATAGTAGAAATCATGTAGGTGAGGAGCTCCCAGGTATTCACTAAGGTGATATCAAAAATTGTGGTAGCTTTGCTGGACTATTTTCTCCTGCCTGTTTAAAGCTACCATACTTCTGTCGTAGACTAGGCCCAGTTCCACCAGCTCGTAGTATCCATGCGCCACACGGCTCCACTCAATTGTGAGCGTTTTAGAATTAGTTTTTTTCCAGGGCCAGCTCGGGTTCCTCCGGCTCTGCTGAAGAGCAGGGTCAAACTGAGCTGACTCTTGAGGAGTTTTGAGTGAACACTGCTTTTTAATGATTGGCGAGGGGTGTTGAGAGATGAGAAGGTTTTTCTCTGAGGAAGTCTGGAAGAGTTACAACATTAGTATTAAGGACCACCATGAATAGAGTGGGTCAAACTGAAATATCATTTTATTATTTACAAACCATGAACCACGTCTGAAGTACTTTGAATCACTTTCAATCATCTTGTTAAGGAAAAGTACTATATAAATAAACTTGCCTTGGCTTAAAGGAGGGAAAAAAAGGATACTTCGGCTTTCTATACCTTGACGCGATGTATCTGTGGATTTATCAAGGCTTTCTCTCATTTTACACACAATGAAAGCTGTTAAGTTTTGTCTCTGGACAAAACAGAAGTAATGAGTACTGGATATATAGGTATGTTAAGACCTTAGCAAAATTTAGCAAATAATTACTATGCAAAATTATAGAATCTCAGAGTGTAAGGGGCTAAACCTGACTAAATGTAAAAACTGGAGGAAAGTAGGTATAACTGGAGAGAGTAGGTCAATTGAGAATGAGTTCCTGTTATGTGCTTAGGGCACACAATTTTGTTTATTTGGTTGTTGTTGTTTTTTTAGATTGTTTTCTATAGACTTTGGTTCAGTGTTTTTTTGTTGAGATATTTTGGAGTTGGATCATTTTTATTTTGATTGGTGATTTGATTACATTAGGCTATTGGCGCCAGGCTATAGGTTGGTGACCAAACATGTTTGAGAGCCCCGCCCTTCCGCTCGCTCCACCACTACCGAGGATGTGTCCTGAATGCGGTGCGCGCACGTCTTGTTCAGCTGTAGGACACAGCTGACTACTCCTACCGGCCATGCAGTATTTTTGTTAGCTTTTGTTTGTTTGCTGTTTTAATGACTTTGGCCTGGTGGGACCGGTTGTCCTGTTTTCGGTTCTCACTTTGCAGTAGATTCTTTTTTTTTGCTCTAGTCCCCTTATAGTAGATACTTCGACGGCCCTGTATAGGGTTGGCCCACTGCTGTAGCGTTCTGTTCTTTTGATCGGCTCACCAGTTCCACCTTTCTGTTAATACTTTTTTTTTCTATTTTCTCTCTCCGTTTTTTTTTTTTTTGGACACGGGAAACCGAGGGTATTTAAACTCTCTTTTTTTCTTTCCCTCCACAGAGAAGCAAAGCAGCTGAAAAAAGTCCAAGAGAGGTTTAAAATAAAATAATTTTGTTAACCCTCATTCTTGTCTACGTGTCCTTAAAAATGTTGTAATAATAATTGAACATTATTGATCTCACAATGAAGAAATTCACTTCTGCATTTTAACCCATCCCCTTGGGGAGCAGTGGGCTGCCACTGTGCAGTGCCTGGGGAGCAATCTGGGGTTAAGGGTCCTGCTCAGGGACCCAGAGTGCCGGCACTGGGAATCAAACCGGGTATTTGCCACCTTCTCAGAGCGCAAGCGTGCTGCTCTAACCATTAGGCCAACACTCCCTGGGACGTAACAGTTGGCCCCTTTCTGGGACGTAACAGTTCCTCCAAAGGAGGAACAGGGGTCGGATGGGAGTCAGAAAATTGGTGGCAGAAAGTCTGGAATTTGACACGGGAAAGAGCATCAGTAGCGGAATTAGAATGGCCGGGAACATGTTGAGTTGAGATAATAAAGTTATTTGTGACGGTTTGCCAGGTGATGCTTCTGAAGAATGTCATGAGAGATTGAGAGGAGGAGCAACCTTTCTAAAAGGCTTCAACAACTGCAATGTTATCAAAGTAAGCGGATATGTGCTTCCTTCTCCAAAGCGGGCCCCACAGATAGCAAGCTATGGCCATTGGGTAAACCTCGCAGAGAGCAGGTTGTAAATTGATGAGGGGAGAAGGTCATGAATCTGCGAACAAACTATTTTGAAAGAACCCCCCAAAACCTACGGATGGGGCAGCATCCGTAAAAAAATGTAAGCATGTCTGCTGATAGAATCATCATAGAAATAGGATTTGCCGTTCCAATCGAGACGCAGTCTAGACCACAAGGATAGGTCACAACGGCAGCCCTCATCCAGAGTAACCTGGTCAAGGAGGGAGGGAACAGAATTAGCGATTGAGGTGCCTGGAAATAAACGAGCGACCATGGGGAATAATGCTCATGGCGAACTTGTGATGACCAAGTAAGAAGGGCAGCTGATGCTTGGAAATCACTGATGCAGAAATGTAGGACTGTAATATGTTGCAATATCGAGGCAGCTTATCTGCGGCCAGGGAAGCCATCATGGCCACTGAGTCGAGGTCAATACCTAAAAACTCAATTTTAGTTGCAGGGCCGACAGTTTTTTTGTCGGACAGGGGAACACCAAGACAGGAAAAGAGCCTTTTCAGTTTGTGAAGGGACAAATTGGGAAGGGTGGAAGGAGGATCTACAAGAGGAAAATCGTCCAGAAGATGAAGAACACATGGAAGATGAGTAACATTAAGGAGGATCCAGCACATAGCTTCCGAGATTTTATCAAACAGACAGGGACTGCTCTTGCAACCAAATGTCAGACGGATGGCGGAATAGTACAGATACTTCCATCTAGCACCGAACAGGTGCCACTGGGAGGGGTGAATAGGGGCGATTTTGAAAGCGTCGGAAATATCAGCTTTTGCCAGCCAGGCCCCATAGCCGGTAAGTTTAATCAAAGAGATTGCATGATCCACCGAAGCATAGTGAAGGGAAAATGGGGAAAAGAGGGATAAGACTGTTTATGGAGGAGTGACGGCTGGCGTAGGGGGCGGATAGATTCAAGATGAGCCTCTTTCTTCTGGAGTATTTGCGGGTAGCTACTCCAAGAGGGCTAACACGAAAAGGGGCAAAGTGGCAAGCTTTAAAAGGACCAATCATGAAGCCCTTGGAAACTCCTTTATGAAGAAATTGATCAACAATGTCTGGTTCTCTCAAAGTGGACTGAAGATTAGGAGGACGTGGGTGTGGGAGGGGGGGCAGTAAATGCTGACAAGAAATAATTTCTTTTCACCCTCTACACCTCGGACTTCACCTACAACACGGACAGCTGCCACCTTCAGAAGTTCTCTGATGACTCGGCCATTGTGGGCTGTGTGTCGGAGGGGAACGAGCTGGAGTACCGATCGGTCATCATGGACTTTGTGGACTGGTGTGAGAAGATCCATCTGTGTTTAAACACCAGTAAGACCAAGGAGATGGTGATGGACTTTAGGAGAAGACCCCCACCTCACTCACCTGTGAACATCCAGGGGCAGGACATAGAAACTGTGGAGAGTTTCAAATGCCGGGGTGTTCACATCAACAATAAGCTGGACTGGACTCATGACACAGACGCTCTGTATAAGAAGGGCCAGAGCCGACTCCACCTCCTGAGGAGGCTGAGGTCCTTTGGAGTGAGCAGACCTCTGCTTAAGACCTTCTATGACTCTGTGGTGGCCTCAGCCCTCCTCTACGCTGTCGTCTGCTGGGCTCCTGGCAGCACAGAGTGGGACAGAAAGAGGCTGAATAAGCTGGTGAGGAAGGCCACTTCTGTCCTAGGCTGCTCTCTGGACTCTGTGGAGGAAGTGGCTGAGAGGAGGGTGTTGTCCAAGTTCACATCCATCATGGACAACACCTTCCACCCCCTGCACCAGACTGTAGAGCAGCTGAGCAGCTCCTTTAGTGACAGACTTAGACATCCTGTCTGTAAAAAGGAGCGCTACCGCAGGTCATTCATCCCTGCTTCTACCAGATTATACAATAACTGCACAATAACTGTAATAACTAATGAGCACTAACTCCTGTGCAATTTTATTTAATACACTGTGCAATAACCTGTGCAATACCCTGTGCAATAATACTGTTAAATACTCCTGTTTATTAGGCGACTTCAGCTGTATAGTTATCTCACTACCTCACTGTTGTTCTTTACCTGGTACCACTTAATGTACAATGACAATCCATTTGTATATAAGTCACCTGGATGTACATAAGTCATCCTAAATATCTGCTTTATTTCCCTTGTACTTTTATTTATTTATTTATTTATTATTTTTTTATACACTGTACATATGTTGACATACTGTATATACCTTATACCTTATGCACCTTTTTCCTCCTTTTGGCACCTTCTTTTGTTTATTAAGCCGATGTGTGACAAGTGAATTTCTCCACTGTGAGATCAATAAAGCCTATCTTATCTTATCTTAATCCCTGAGACAGACCGGCTAGAATGAAATCTATGAAAGTACGGTCAGGGTGGCGGAGAAGAAAAGCAGCTAATTTAGACATGATATTGGGGGTGGAAGGATGACGGGCTATTAAGGTCTGGAGGTGCGATTTTTGGTGGTAAAAAGTGCATGGCGTGGACAGACTGATTGTGGATAGGCATTCCTTTTTTTTTTTTTTTTTTTTTTTTTTTCCAGTGTCCTGTCTAGCAATATGGCAATAGTGCAGGAATGGATAGGCATTCCTGCACTGACTGCAAATGTGGAGAAAACTGCAATTAGGGAAAATGCAGAAACTTTCATTAAAGTTATTGCAAATGAGTCCGGAATTAAATACCAGAATTGTTCTACCTCTGCAATCTGTGGGCTGAAAAGAAGGGGGCAGAGGAGGGATGGAAGGAGTAGTAAACCTGAAAGGAATCGATGGGCAAAAAGCACTGAGGTGACTGATGGAATGACAAGAGGAACAAGGAGTGGCCTGGGTCAGCATCATCAAGAGGTCTGTATCCAATACAGACTAGTCCAAGCTGATGCCACATTGCACCAGGGTTGCAGCAACTTTAGTAGCGAACGATTTATGGTATTGTTAAAAAAGGTTATTGTTGAATTTTAGTAGATACTGAACGCAGCAAGAAATTGACCAATAGCGAGGTCTTTGGAAAAACGAGGATCAAAGGATTTGAAACTGGCTGTGATGTCACTTAATGAGGCAACCTGCTGGAGGAGAAGGGAGAATGAGGGAGACCAAGTTAACATATTTTCCTTGAATAATTTTTGAACGGGCACCTGAAGAGCATGCATAGGAATATAGGTTCTGCCTGAATAGGGGAGGGGCAGGGACAGAAAGCATAATAAGCGAAATGCATGCCATGGATGAATTTATGAATGAAAACATGGGTGGCTATGTCTAACCAAGAGCCGGCTGGTGCGGGTATTGGCGAGTGTTAATGAGAGCGGGGGAGGGAGGAGATCCGGCTGTGAAGTTGGCGGTAGAGATGACATGGCACGGTGGGGACCTCCAAGGCCTGCAGACAGGGTTGAAACCGAGTGATTAGGAGTGTCCAGGGTGGAGCAGAGAGCTGAGAGGTGATCGAAAGCTGGAGGAGGATTCGTGGTGAAGGATGGCGGAGCTGCGGCTCGAGAAGCCAGCGTTACGGGATGGGCTGAAGAAGGACCTTGGTGTGCGGCAGAAGGATGAGTGGAACCAAGTGAAGCAGGAACTGGAGCTGGGACAGAGTTGGGACGGCCTCTGTGGTGCTTGGCAGGGGGAGCGGAAGATTTGCAGGTTCGTTTGCGGCCAACAATCGGAGATGACAGGAAAAGAGCAGAGGGTGGGGTTGACGGAGATGAGTCGCCACAAGGCAGGAGGGAGGCCAGCTGAGAGAGTCCAGATCGGAGCTGGGCAAGATACCCCTGAAGTGTAATGCAAAGGTCGGAGAGGATGGATGTGCAGCTAGACTGGCACTCCTATGAGCGGGAGGATTTGGGGATAAATTGGTGTCATCTTGACGAAAGAACAGGGTCATCTGAGTCAAAATCGGACATAGCGGCAACCACTGCTTGCGCTTTGGCTGGGTAGCGGGCTAATGCGGTCAATACTGCTGCTGCTTAGAGTGTCTTTAGTTGAAGCTGCGTGACTTGTGTTGTTGCTACTGATCCAACAGTGATTGTATGGTCTGGCTGGGGTTCTGATTGATTGTTTGTTTATTTCTGTAACTTTGCTAATTGGTTTAGTGAAAGTCCTAATTAGGCTCATAGGCACTTTGCTATGTTTGTTTCTTTCACAGAGCACACTCATATGCTCCATGAGCCCCAACATGTAACCTGTGTTTCACATGTAGTTATGCCACTCAGCATGTTATGGACCATGTTCCATGTTTGGAGTTATATTAAAGTTGCCGTTGATCTCCAGTCTCCTGATTCTCTAATTGGAATCTCCCATTCATGGTGCCACTTCAACTAGCATCCCTATTCTAGTTCAGATGTAGGAGTGTTTGCTACAACCCTTGTAGTTCCGCGTATTCAGTCAGTGTCCCGCACAAAAAGAATAATTGGGGCCCATTATAAAATCCGCTGTGGCAGTCAAATCAATAAGGCATAGCTCTCACCAGCGTCTCTCCTCCTCCTGGCTTTCCATGGCATTCCGTTCATCTGTCAGTTTCAGCCGTAGCTCCTCCAGGAGTCCTCCTGATCGCTCCGGTCAACCAAATTAATATTTCTCCTCCAAGAATCCTGGTGTTGAGAAGATCTGGCCGTTTCCCGTTAAACGTTTATTTTTCTTTCTTTCATATGGAGGCGCGCCGTTCATCATGCGGTCTGACACGTGCTACCTTTGCCCCACCCCCTGTCAACACTCTGACATAGGGTCTGTAAACCAGATGTTTCTCATAGTGGACAATTATGCAGCGTCATATATACAAACAAATTTTTGATGATCTCAATGAAGGGCGGCTTCATTTGGTGGAGATTATGTACAGGTATACCCGCCTGCAGTGCCCTTTGACCAGGTTATTATTTCGGGTGTGCCGCCTTTCACTCCGGATGGCTTGTTGTAGAAAGAACTCCAGCGTTTTGGGAAACTCACCAGCGGTCTCAAAACAGTGGGATTGGGATGAAAGCGTGATAAACCTAAACATGTTCAGTCTTTTAGGGGACAGGTGTTTATGTTTTTAAACTCTGCAACACAGGCGCTGGAGGTGTCTTTCAGAGTCAAATATGAAGAATGATCTTACATGGTTTATGCAAGCACCGGAAACATGAAATGTTTTGAATGTGGGGATGTTGGACATAAAAGGGCCGCTTGTCCGCACAAAAACCCGGCTAAAATAAGTCTAAATGGTGGGGCATCGCTGAATGCTGGTATTCCTCCAGCTGCGGAGGAGGGGGTGTCTCCACCGTCAACTGTGTCTGATGTTGGAGAGGGAAGCAGTGCTATGGATAGACATCCTGTAAGGGATGACATGGAGAAACCTGGAACTAATGTTCCAAAAGAGTCCTCTAACTGTGGTCATCTTGAGTCAGGAACAGATCAGACGGGTAATTCTGTCTCTGTTTCTGCTGAGGCAGCCTTGTGTCTCCTGTGACGGCCCACCCTGCAGATGAAGCTGCTCAGGTAGATGATATGGAGTATGACAGTGATTCAGACACCGTGCCAATTACAGATTCCCAAACATCTAGTGGTGACTTGTAGAAGAAATTAATGTTTTCCTTGATGAAAGTTTGGAAAACATGTTAAAGTTACTGAATATTTTCCTGATGTGGAAAAATGTATTAAGAGTGCACGAATGGTGCAGATAATAGTTGGTTTTGAAATGCTTGATGAAAAGAAACGATTCTGATTAAAAAAGCATATGACAAATGTCCGGAGACAATCATGTAAATAAAGGTGGTAAATAAAGGAACAGGGTCAAAACGGTTAAAAATTCAGAAGTAAGGTTATGATTATAGAACACTGGGTGGTCTTTTCTTTACTGTCTTTGTCTGTGTCAGGGTGCTGCGGTGATGTATGGCTGGCACAGCTCGGCCTCTTTCTCTCCTTTTCCCGCAGGTGGCTACTGATGAGCGGGGAGGTGCTGAACGCAGGTTTTCGGGACGGTTTAAAGGGAAACGGCTGTCAGCACTACGGCGCCAGAGTGTTAACCTTTCTCGGTATAAGCTCAAACGGCCAGCGTCTCATGACGTCTTTTCTCTCACTAAGAATTCTCCCTTGTGCCCTAGGTTGCTTGCTCCAAATTCCTCCTCGGAGAGCCTCTAAGAAGACACATGCCTCAGTTGAACTGATTCCTCTTGGTTCACTCAGCAGTCAAGCCAAGCCATCATCTCTCTGGAGATCCCAGCGATCTGCCGACTCAGAGCCACCTGACAGCCGCCGCCCCCACGGTCTGATCCTCCGAGCCCTGTCCTCCCTCGTCCAATCGATCACCTCCCCACCATGCAGCCACCTCTCCCGCCACAAGCCCCAACAGCACCGGCTTACGGCCGCAGCAGCACCCACTCACTCTCCCCGGAGGATCATCCTCATCTCGCACGGTAAGCCCGTCCCTAAGTTCAGCTTTGTTTTCCCGTAACCCTGCCTAACTCTCCCTCTCTCTGTTCTTAGAGTGATCCTGCGCTTCCTCCACTCTCTGACACTCCACCGAGGCCAGCGCCCTGTCATTGGCATCTGTTTGTAAATAAAATTGTGAACCTGCTAGATCTGTCTCATCAGTGTGTCCTGCATGTAGCTCAAAAAACTTAACACCATGACAGTCTGTGCTTCCTTTCTTTTTCACCTATATGCATAATATCAAAGTGGGATCTTTAAACATCAACGGTAGGAGGGATCTATATTAAAAAAAATGTCAGTTTGGAGATGATCATTCAAAAGAAGTTAGATGTGTTTTTACAGGAGACACATACAGATCATAAAAACCAGATAGAATGGGGTATCAGTTGGAAAGGGAAATTATTTTTGTCTCAGGTCATTTTCTGGTGTAGCAATTTTATTTTTACCAGGATTTCTTGCTAACATCACATCACGCCCTGAGTAAGTCCCGGGCAAGGTCCTGTGATTAGAGCAGAAATAGAACGATTTTCTTTTTGTTTTATTAATGTTTATGCACCAAACCAAGGGGAGGGCAGGATTAAGACATTTGAGAAAATACAGTTTTTTTGCAGCACTCTAACCAAAATGAGTGTGTTGTGATGGGTGGGGATTGGAACTGCACTACTAATTTCACTACACATAGAACAGGGGAAGAACCTAATTTTCCATCATTTTTTAAATTGGCTCAGTTGATATCAGAGCTGTATTTGGTTGATGCTTAGAAGACTAAACACCCTCAATATAAACAGTACACATGGGTAAAAATGAAAGTTTTAGTAATTTTTGGCAGTTATGAAAAGAAAGTCAGATTTTACATTATTAACTGACTGGTTGGTACGGCTCAGATAAGAGTCTTCTGTCAACAATACACAAGTCATTCTACAATTCAAACTAAAAATGTGATTCAGAATTTCGAAAATGAAATAAAACAATTAGAAAACGATGGGATCACAGATGTTACAAATGAACAGCTTAAAAGAAAGATCAGTTAAGTCGTTTTTTGCATGAAAGGGCTAAATTAGCTTTAGTTCGGTCGAGGTTTGTCAATGTTAAAGATATGGATGCCCCTACATCTTTCTTTTTCAAACTTGAGAGGAATATCAGTCAAACAAAACAGTTGATTGGCCTTCGGCTTCCAGATGGAACTCTGACTACTGATCCTAACACCATGAAGGAGCAGGCTGTGGGCTTCTACAGTGATCTTTTCAAGCGGCAGGACTGTAACAGAAGCTGTATGGAGGATCTGCCGGATGGTCTTCCTCAGCTTTCTGCTGCAGATCGGGCGATTTTGGATACTGGAGCTTCATTGGAAGAGCTGACTGTCGCTGTTGGCCAAATGGCTCCTGGAAAGACTCCAGGTCTGGATGGATTACCTGCAGATTTTTATAAACCTTTTGGAGGCTTTTGGGCGAGGACTTGTGGGAGGTGCTTCAGGAGTGCTCCTTGACAGGCATCTTGACATCATCCCGCTGACAAGCTGTTCTCTCGTTACTTCCAAAAAAAGGAGACCTGACTGTTGAAAAACTGGAGACCCGTTGCCCTTCTTTGTGTAGATTATAAGTTGTTTACTAAAGTACTTTCGAATAGGCTGAAGAACATTCTTGAATCAAATATACACAAAGATCAATCATACTGTGTACCTGACAGATCTATCGTAGATAATCTTTTTCTTTTAGGAAACTTGATTAATATCTGTAAACTATATGACATTGATATTGGCATTACCTCCTTGCATCAGGAAAAAGCTTTTGACAGGGTTGATCATTGTTTTCTGTTTTCTACATTGAGGGCTTTTGGTTTTGGTGATCGCTTTATTGCTTTATTGGGTTTATTGTATGAAGAAGTGGTTTGTGCTGTTAACGTTGGGGGAGGATTAAGTTGTCCTGTTAAGGTTCGGAGAGGTATTAGACAAGGGTGTCCTATTTCTGGACAATTGTATTCTATTGCAATCGAACCCCTTTTACACAAACTGCGCTCCGGATTTATCCTTCCAGGAATCCCAAATCATTCAGGTTTAGTGGTCTCTGCTTATGCTGATGACATAAACATTTTTGTTAGAAATCAAAACAATGTAAAGGATATTCAACACTGTTTGGAGCTTTATGAAAAAGCCTCCTCATTTAAAGTAAATTGGGAAAAAAGCTCTGCATTAAAAATTGGCCCATGGACTAATAATTTCCCTACTTTACCAGGTAATATTCATTGGGCTAATGGAACGGGTGATTTGCATCATGGATGTGCAGCCAACAAATCTGCAGCATCTGTGTAATGCTATCATGTCAACATGGACGATCTGAGGGATGTTTTCAGTACCTTGTTGAATTAATGCCACAAAGGATTAAGGCAATTCTGAAGGCAAAAGGGGGTCCCACCCGGTACTAGCAAGGTGTACCTAATAAAGTGACCGGCGAGTGTAAGATGTAATGTAAAAGCCAATTGATGTATTTAAGCAAGTTCATTTGACAACCTAAATAATATTAAATTTTATTTCACTTTGTTTTATTTTATATACATTTTTTATGTTATTTCTTTGAAATACACAGTTCAACTATTTGTGTCGAAAAATGTAAAACAGGCAAGCCATGTGTAGAAATACATTTTCCAGAGAGGAAATAAAGCTTGAACTGCTGATTTCAGCTCTGAATTTAGGTCAGCTCTATGAGTGGCATTGTAGTCAGTTTTTTCATTTGTATTAATTTTTTATGATTCCACAGATGTTTCAAATGGAAATGAAATCATGGCACAGATGAATGCACACAACTGCTTGAATGCACCGAGATGCTCTGATTCACACACATGCTGCGCCAGGCTGGATAAAGGACTGAATTTGAGAAGCTGTTAGAAATAGGTCACTTGGATGGAGCTCAGTGAGAAACGGGGCCACAGGTTCAAATTTCCTCTGCAGTTCCCAGTTCAGCCCCTGCTGGAATACATCATAAGACTGGATTAGGCACTGACTACATGTTTATACATTTTTTATTTGCTCCTTGCTGGGTAGCTAAAGTAAAATGTAAAGGTAGAAGGTCATAAAACAAGATATCTAATTTGGTTTGACGAGAGAACCCACATGAAACAAAATGCTCTTCCTTCTTATGTCAAATTATGCAGGATTTTATTTTTTTTTGCCTCTATGCTGACTCACTTGTGCTCTTTGTTCTGTTACAGAAAATCCTTCCCATCCCAGCATGCTACCCTAGCGTCCTTTGCTGCTGTCTACATATCAGTGAGTAATTGAGCCTTTCTACAAACACACGTGTACCATGGACAGATTTAATTACACTTTTTAGTGATGATAATAGTCTATTATTATCTGCTCTATATGGTTTGTTCCCATGCCTGGCAGCTGGTGTAGCTCCAGTAAGAGAAATAAAAAGTGCCCACTATAGAACTGATTGAAGATTTGGTTTTATTTTTCTATTTCATAAATAATAAGTAGATGTAGCTAATGGATGGATGGATGGATGGATGGAATATACAACAGTAAAATCATTGATGTCATTTAGAATTTCTTTAAAAAAGACTACGCAGACATTTGAGAATAAAAAAGGTTTAAATCACTGGAGTTTTGGGATATATAGACAGTCCAGAATTTCAAATGTACTTGAATGCGCCACATAAGCACAGTTGTTGCGAAATTCCCTCTGGACCAGAGTTCTTCTCTGCACCTTGTTGGCAGAAAAAAAGGCAGAGAAAAGTCACCCTGGGTTGTCCCCATTTCACTGCTTATTCCTACTAAGAAAATCCTGGACTCACTCAATTGCACAATCAATTAGTCAATTGTTTTCCTCAAATTAGGTCTTTTAACTCAACATACAATGCATAAAAATTAATTTTCTTAACCAGACAAAAATCAAATTAGGCAAATTTAGTTCCTTAAAATAGGAACTAATACGTGGTGTGACAATTTAATTCTTTTGTTTCTTTGTAACCTTTTTGATTTTATCGTTTTCTATGTTCTCTCTTTCTATTGTATGTTGTGATTTTACTCGTTTTGTTAAGAACTTTGGACACCTGCTGGTTGTTGTAAAGCGCTATATAAATACATTTTGATAAATTGAGCTGTAAAACCGAAAGTATATGAGTAAAAATATGGGAACGTCTTTAAGAGATATTAATTCAATTCTTCTTAAAGGGATTTAGGAGTGGAAAAAAGTGACCATTTCTGACCTACTTCTGATCTACAGCGTGATAAAAATGGGCAACTGTGTTTTGTATCTCTGCAAGTTGCAACACTGATGAAACTTTCAAGTAAACATGTTGGTATATTGTTATTGCTGCTATTTAAAAAATCGTTTCAAATTTCATTGTTAAGTTTTTTAACTTCTGCCTTTAGGCACTTTAACCTTTCACCACTGTCAAATATTTTCCTTTGTGCAATATTTACTCTGGTATTTACTTTTATCTTCTACTCTTGGTGTTTCTTTAGAGCTAACTTTAGATTAGTCTGGTTTACTCTTTCTTCTTCTTTGTGTGGAAGGAGGGTGTGTGGAAGAGCGGAAGAAGAGCGAGAGAGAGAGTGATTGCGAATTTTCTATCTTTGTTTTTTTCTTACTGTTTTTTCACTGGGTGTTTATATTAATTGTTTAGTTGTGATTTTGTTAGTTTTGTCACGTTTTAAGGTTTCTTTTTAGTTTCGGGTGTGGCCGTCAGGCCGGCGTCTCAGGACGCCATGGTGGTTGGTGGCGGGGCTTTCTCCACGCTGACACGGAAGAACGGCATCAAGGTGGGTGCTGGTTCTCCGTGCAGCGTGGAGGAAGTTTATTTGGCTGTGGGTGAGGTAATTGGGCACGGGTCTTTAAGGTCGGCAGCACGAGTGAATGGAGCTGTAGTTTTGTTCGTCGAACAAGTCGAGCAGGTTGAACAGCTAGTTGAAGCGGGCGTTTCCGTGAATGGTTTGCATTTACAAGTCTCGCCACTTACCTTACCTGCAACTAAGGTAACACTGTCAAACGTCCCTCTGTTTATTAGTGACGAGTTTTTGATTCAAGAGTTGTCTCGACATGGTAAGGTGGTGTCACCTATTAAAAAAGTGCCATTTGGGTGTAAATCGCCGCTATTAAAACACGTTGTCTCTCACAGGAGACAACTGTTCATGATATTAAATCGTCGAGATGAGGAGCTTAACTTGCGTTTTCATGTCAGAATAGAGGACTTTGATTATATCTTGTTTGCCACGTCTTCTAACATGAAGTGTTTTGGTTGTGGTCAGGAGGGCCACATTATAAAAATGTGTCCCGACAGGGCCGGGCCGGCCCCGCCGGGTTCAGCTGCTACTGAACAGGTGAGGGATCCACCTGGTGAGGCTGCTGATGCGGAGGAACCCACGGCTGCTGCGGAGGGACCCGTGCTCCCCCGCAGCAGAAAAGCCAGCAGAAGGTATTGTTGAGGTGCCAGTGGTGGACAGTGGAATGAGTGTGTGTGTGTGTGTGGGAAAAGAAGGATGCACGGTGGTGTGTGGTGATGGTGTGAATGGTGGTGAGGGTGGAAGTGTAGAAGGGGAGAGAGACGGTGTACAGGGAGAGCAGGGGGGGTGAAGAGCAATGAGGAGCATTTAGTGTGCGGAGATCAGGGAGGGAAAGGAGAGGTGGAGGCAGGTGGACGGAATGAAAGGAGGAACAGTGTAGAGACGGTTTTGGGAACTGGATTGGAGGGAGAGACAGGTGAGACAGAGGAGGTGATGGAAGTGGAGGCTTCAGCCTCTACAAAGAGAAGAAGCAAAAGGAGGAATGTGGTGGCAGCTGTTCAGGCCAGCAAGCTTGCTGCAGAAAGGAAGGAGGTTGCAGATAGCAGCGACAATGAGAGCTGCTTCTCTGAAACCGGAGAGGCATCTCTGTCACAAACTAGTATCAAAGAACCTAGGTACCCTGTAGAATCTCACAGAACTTTTTTTTACAACAAACTAAAGGATTGAGAGGAGTAAAAATTGAAAGTTATTTTCCTGACTTAAGGATTATTTTATTTCTCCGCAAGATATCACATCAGGAACAAGGAGGTATCAGGTTTTACAGATACAGAAGTTTTTAGACTAAAGAAAATAATGTCCAAAGCAAGAAAACAATTTTGAGTAAAATGATGCACAGTAGCATTTTATTATTTTTTTTTAATAGTTTTTTGGTGTGATGGTTTTAGCTTCTTACCCATCATGGATTCTTTTAAAATAGCATCTTTAAGTCTTAACGGGGCAAGGGAGGCTGAAAAACGTGCTTTAATTTACCAAACGTTGAACCAAAAACGATTTGATGTAATTTATTTACAAGAAACTCATAGCGATCATGTAACTGAAGCAGACTGGGGTAGAAAGTGGACGGGGGAGGTCATTTTAAGCCACGGCACCTCCCAGAGTGCAGGGGTGGGCTTCCTTTTCTCAAAAGCTTTCACCCCAAACTCTACAGAAGTGGAACATGTCGTTCAGGGGAGGTGTCTTTTAGTCAAAGCAAAGTTTGATCATTTTAGCATAGTTTTTATCACCAATGCAGAGAAAAAGCGTTTTTTTAACAAATTGGGGAAAGGTTGGGTGATTGTGGGTCTGAGGATTATGTTTTTATAGGTGGGAATTTTAATTGTACTGAAAACGAGTTTTTAGATCGTAATCATACAGAGCCGCACCCAGCGGCCCAACATGCTCTGCGGCAGCTGGTCTTGTCTCACGGCCTAGTGGACGTATGGAGGAGGATGCATGCAGGCTCCAGGCGGTACACATGGTCCCACGTTAAAGAAAACCAAATCTCTTTAGCTCATCTTGATCGTATTTATTGTTTTAAACATCATTTTAACGTGTTTAAAATGATGACTGAGGGGACTGAGGGCGTCTATACGGCAAAACATAGGAATCTAAATTCCGGAGAACGGAGGGCAACAGACACGCCAGGGGACTAAAGAGCTAGGGGGCCAAATACAAAACTAAGAAACGGTGGGACCTAAAGAGCGCTGGACAAAATAAGGGTCTAAACCCCAAAAACTAGAAAACCAGGCAGGAACTAAACAAAAGCAAAAACCAGAAAGCTAGGGTAGGGATAACGAAAGAAAAACCGAAGAAAAACTAGAAACTCAAAACAAAAATCAAGAAACTAGGGCAAAGAACAGGTAAACTAATGTAACACTAAATTACTGAAGCTAGAATAAGAGCACAAAGCAAAACCTGGAACACTAAGGTAGAAAACTAGGATTCTAAAGCAAAACAGAAATAACTAAAGCAAAACCAGAAGAGTAAAGGCGAACCTAGAACACCAGAACAGAGCTGGAAAAACAAAAGAAAAATAGAACTTCAAGTACTCTATGGAAAACAAGAACCCACTAAATAACTCTAAAACCCAAAAAATCCTAAGTAAACCAAAACAGAAATCGAGCCCAAAAAATAACAGAAGGCTCTGGCCTTAAGGGCTCAGGCAAAAGACGGCTTCTAAGCCACCAAGAGTCCTTGAGGAGGTCTTCCAGGTCGAGGCAGACGACGAAGCAACAACGACGAGCGAACGGCGAAGCGGCCCCGACGAGGCAGAATCAGACGACCTAGATGCCGCAGTCGGCGGGTCCGGCCGAACAGAAAAGTCAAAAGTTAAAATAAAACTGCTGAATCAGCAGCACACTCTCAATGTTACCCACGACATTACCGGGTCTATCAGAGATCTGGAGATAAATATTGTGGAATTAGAACAACTTAGTGAATCCACAGGAAATCGAGAGCACATTGAAGCTCTCAAATCTAAAACGCTAGTTTTAGCAAACCTGCTGGAAAATAGAGTTCAAGGCGTGTTGGTCAGGTCCCAGATGCAGAAGATCACGGAAATGGATGCACCTTCCAGCTTTTTCTTTAACTTGGAGAGAAAGTGCGGCCAGAGGAAACTGATCCACTCTCTGCTGTCAGACATGGGGCAGCAGCTAAGCGAACCGGGACAGATCAGGATGAGGGTGGTGCAGTTCTACTCCTCGCTATTCCGTAGTGTGTACAAGAAGAATGGTGCGCTGTTCGGGGAATTCTGTAGTGGACTGCCACAGGTTGCAGAGGGGACCATCACCCAGCAAGAGCACCCCTTGGGGATGTGTCTACTCTGGTCCAGAGTATGCAGGGCCAGAAGGCCCCAGGCATCGATGGGCTCGATGGGCTCACTGTCAAGTTTTACAAAGCATACTGGGACATCTTAGCGAGGGACCTGCTAGATATTTTTAACAAAAGCCTGACCACTGGTTCGCTCCCGCTGTCGTGCCACAGGGCGGTCATCACGCTCTTGCCAAAAACAGGTAATTTGCAGGACATAAAGAACTGGCGCCCCGTGTCTCTTCTGTGCACGGATTACAAAATCCTCTCCAAGGCCCTTGCAAACAGGATGAGAGGAGCAATGGAACGGGTCATCCACCGGGACCAGACCTACTGCGTCCCCGGTAAGGGACGCAGGACGGGTCAGCAACATAGGTCATCACCTCCATGACGGGTAAACAAATTGGGGCTGGATGCTGCTCAGGTTCTAACCAATTTTAGCTTTTTAAAGTTAAAAGGGCTGCTTTAGTTTTATCAGGGTGTTTTTAAATCCTGTGCTCTTTTTAAGCTAAAAAGCATTTAACTCTCTGCATTGGTTTTTAGAGGAGCCTGTGGTTTATAGAGCAAGACTGGACATCCGTGGCAGCAAGGTACCGGGTCTGTCAGAGGCGCTGTGTAGGTCCGGGACAGTGACCCTAAGGCATCTGGTAAAGGTAGCTGGACCGAATTTCGACAACGTCCGAGACATGGGTTTGCTGCTCGGAGTCCGGTCTACCAGGTTGGTGCAGCGATATTTGGACCTGGTGAAAAAGACGATGGCATCTGGAGAGAGCGTCTATTGCAGCTGTTTTTCTCAGGAGAATAGCCACCAGACCCTGCAGACCCACTCCCGGCCATCCACCTGGATCCTGATTTTACAGAGGACAGTGGTCCTCAGCTAAAAGAACGTTAACTCAAATATGGACTTGTGCAGCACAGGCCCGAAAGAATTGTACCAGACATTTGTCAAGATTCTCAACAAGAGAACTCTGCAAAAAAGACCTGAGAGTGTGCGGGACGACAAGTGTGGAGGACAGAAACCCCAGTGGAGGACTCTTTATAAGCCTCCGATAGGAAACGGGCTGGAGATCTTCAATGGAGAGTCCTTCATGGAACCATTGCAACAAACTCGTTTTTGTCAGTCATTTCTCCTGGCATTTTAAATGAGTGTCCTTTTTGCAGTTTGTCAGAGAATGCTTTTCATGTTTTTATGGATTGTGTACGGCTTTCGACTTATTTTAACCTTTTGATGAGTGTTTTAGCCTCTTTGGTGTAGTTTTTACCAGTTCTGTTTTTATTAACAGTTTTCGTTATTGTAAAGCCACAGTTAAAATCCCAAATTTTAAATTTCTTAATTGCCGAGGCAAAAATGGCTATCTCTACATCTTGAAGGGAGAGACTGCAGGCTGGACCTCAGCTTGATGCCATTGCTCGGTGGAAGTGCAACGTAAAGACCAGGATTTAGATTTTTAAATGTTCTGTTAAAAATCAAAATGTTTTTATTCTTCCCATAGCTAATAATTGTGTGTAATTGTGTGTTTGCCACTGTCACACCCGAATTTCCCCACTGTGGTACAATAAATAATTCTCATTCAGAAAGAGGGATTATGCATTATTTGCCTCAAATATAGCAGTTTTGGGGGTTGGTGATCACTGTGTGTTTCACGCCTGTGAATAGGTTGATCAGTGAGTGGCTGGCATTGCAGTCACTTGACTTTTATCCATTAATTGTTATGTGTGGAAACTCTTGACTTTAATGGACCCATGAAGAAAACCAGAGACAATAACTTGATTTTGATCATACCACAACATGGTTTTTAATTTACAGTTTGCACATCTGTATACAAACTACATTTTACCAAAAGGTCCATCGCACAACATCACTTTCTTCTGTGTTGCACTTTTTGGTGCTGGGCATGCGATGTCTTTGGCATCAGGGGAATACAATTGAAAGGTCTGACCTTTGAATAAAGATATGCCTGTCTGTCCATGGAGAGTCCTGGTGCAGGCAAGGCAGGAATACACGCAACAGGGACAGAACTTCCTGGTTACGCAGCAGCTGAAAGCTAACAGGTTCTGCGCCACTGTGAGTCTTAGCTAGCACTACACCGGGTGTGTTGGCATCAAAGCTGTGAATGAAAGCTAACAAAATATAAAACTATTCAATATCCCTATGTTGCTGACATATACACAATGTGGAAGTCTGCATATAAATACCTTAAGTGCTGATAACTCTTGATCTGTGGGTTCTTTCGGAAGTAGGGACTCAGAAGTGCTTGGCAGTCAAATGTCCTGACTATCACCATGTCACCTTCAAGCCCGACAAGCTGTGGGATGTTTAGGAGACTTTCAGGAGAGCTGTTTTCCTATACCTGTTGACAAAAGGACCACAATAGGAATAAGCATATTCATTTTCATGCATATAACTAATTTTCCACAACATTCCACAACTTGAAAAAATTGAATAAAATGTAAATAGTATAACTAATAAGTCTGTTGAATTTATCATCATATGCATTTTCTTGACACGCGCAGCTTGTAGCACAATTACAGCTAATTGCAATACTGAACTCATGTGTTTCTCAAAATACTCAATGAAAGGTAAAATTGCTATTTCCATTTAAAAAAGAAAAGAAAGCAGTGTTAAGAATGTAAGTGTAATGATTCAGAATGTGGACCCAGTATTCAGCCAGACAAATAGAGTGCCGACAGAAGATATTTATTTAGGAACAGGAACCAAAACAACTGAGGCAGTCAGATCACAAAAAGTGGAAAACAAAAAACCCAATCCAAAAATCAGTCCAGGGTCAAAAAACAGAAAAATCAAAATAGCAAGAGTGTCCAAACCAGAATCCAAAAGCAGCAACCAAGAACAGGTCTAAGGTTGGCAACAAATAAACTAAGCAGAAGGACTGGGAACAGATGAGTACTACTAGTAGTGATATTACGTGATGTGCCGAGGCTTCGAGGCGTGTGTCGAGTAATGGAGGGGGCGTTTCCGTAAAGCACGTATCGAGGCTTGCTTCATTTAGGGGAGGAGCCGAAAACGATGACGTCCGAAGCCTCGCTGCCCGGCTGTACCACGTGACTGCTTCGGGAAGTGGCTCAGAGTTTGCCAGATGACCGGTTCATTCAGAACCGGTCATGGCTGCACGCTGGATCATGAAACAGTTCTGCTAACCAGATGCAGTTTAAAACGCCACTTGGTCTGTTTATAAGTTTCGTTTTTATTAATTCTGCATTTTTTAACTACATGCACCGTATTTCTGTGCCTCAGCGCTTGCTCCTCTCCCCCCTCCTTTCCCTCGGAGCAGATGCTTTTATCACCGTTCACCATTCACAACGTGAATCACTACGTTTAATTCCCTCACATCGGTAGCAACGTGTGCCATTTAAAGTCAATAGGAGAGTTAGTAGCTGTGCTTCATTCTCTTTTGTTTTTAACAACATAGAATAAGTGGCGCTTCGGTGGGCGTGCTGCCTCGCGCTTTAATTCAGGTGTGCACTTTTAAGGGAAATTTTAAAGAACTTGTAACATCAGGGGCTTCATCTCAGATCTGTCAGTACCCCTGTTCCCTCTACAGGAGCCCTTTACAGTATTTAGTTATGCATTTTCCCCACTGTTTATCCGTCGCACGCAGCGCACCAACGGGGGTAAAATCCGCCCACCTCACCGCCCAGAGCGCACTGACGAGAGCAATAGAAATTTGTCTGGTCAGCGCAGCGACTGACTGAGAAACCTGTTGCTGTGAAAGGTGATGACAATGGTTATAAACTGTAACAGCCTAGAAGTGCATTGAGCTGAAAGGAGGGACACATCAGCAGCTGGATCGTGCGTAAAGACGCAGCGTGAACCTCTGTGTGCTTCAGTGTTGCTGCTGAGGGGAAATTGTTGACCATAACCCCCGCCCCCAAAATTTGCATAATCTCACTCTTAACTTTTAATCAAAGTTGAGAGGTCTGATTATTACACACCATGCCATATCACATGACACTACTATTTTGGGAATAATTACACACAGAGAATACATTCAAACAATATTTTATTATACACATATGTGTAAACAAAATTTATGTAGACAAATGATTTCGTCCTACACCTTTTGTGAAGTCATTCCCAAGAGCCATAATAAACAAAAATTCAATGCATCACACGTGTTAAGATACAGCTGGCTGTGATTATACACCTGGCCAGTAGGTGGTGTCCTACAGGTGTTTGGGATTTTTAATGTACTGGGAAGTTGACATAAAAACTTCAAGAGTAGCTTAACAATGCAAAAAGCCAAACACTAATATGGTTCAACTTTATATTAGTTCAACAACAGAGTCATTTGTTGCAATGCAACACTACAGATGATCTTGGACCGGCTCAAATGTTGTGTAGTGGCAGGGCAAGCGTAGAATGTGAAAACAGTTGGATGAAGATGGATGGTCTTCCTGCATTATTTCCATGGGTTTCTCCCAGCCAACCTAGAATTTTGCCAGCTGCTTCCGTTTGTCTTCTGACACTTATAATGCAAAGATAAAAATAACACAACGGAGAAAGTAGAGCTGTTAAATTATTAAATTTGTCAGCATGTGTTAACATAATAATAATAATAATAATAATAATAATAATAATAATAATAATAATAGAACATCATTGATCTCACAATGGAGAAATTCACTTCTGCATCTTAACCCATCCCCTTGGGGAGCAGTGGGCTGCCACTGTGTGGCGCCTGGGGAGCAATCTGGGGTGAAGGGTCTTGCTCAGGGACCCAGAGTGCAGGCAGTGGAGATCGAACTGGGTACTTGTAACCTTCTCAGAGCGCAAGCGTGCTGCTCTAACCACTAGGCCACCACTCCCCCATCAGAGGCCTAAAGCGGAAAGTTTCCACACAGTAATGCACAGAAAATTGTCTCACTCATTAGAAACACTTTTAAAAAAGTTTTTGTTTGCGACATCTCATTTAAAGGTTAAGATTTCTTTCTGTCAGGGTGCAGTTTTGCCTGCTGCACCCTGAACATTTCCTCGCTCCTTCTTCCTCCATCCCTGATTGATCAGTCACACCTGTCAGGCTACAATCAGCCTGAACTCATTTCACCTGCTAACCCCTCCATATAAGCCTACCACTGTCTCCTCTTCCCTGCCGAATTGTCATCAGTCTCCACTCAGACTACGTATGTCAGCCAAGTAAGCTTTCTGATGTGCTACTGGATCTCCTGCTACCCCTGTATTCTATGCACTCTTTCTCTGCTGCTCTCCTGGTCGTTCTGCAGCCCCCACGTCCAAAGAACTCTCTCGTTGCACCTCTGGTTCTACAGCAGCCCTTGCACCTTCAAGAACTCTCCCAAGCAGGCTTTGCTCATCCAAAGACCCAGCTCGGATTCCACTCTGACGCTCTCCTGCCAGCCTTCGGTTTCCGCCCCAAGGCTCACTCTTGGTCCTCCAGCTTCCTTCCATCTGCTCCTGCATTCATCAGCTCCAGTCCGGTAACAGACACTGGTCTTCTACCCCACAATCCATCCATCCATTTATTTATTGACCCGCTTAATCCCTCAGGGGGTCGCGGGGTGCTGGTGCCTATCTCCAGCGTTCACTGGGTGAGAGGCGGGGTACACCCTGGACAGGTCGCCAGTCTGTCGCAGGGCAACACAGAGACAAACAGGACAAACAACCATTCACGCACACCTAAGGACAATTTAGAGATGCCAATTAACCTAACAGTCATGTTTTTGGACTGTGGGAAGAAGCCAGAGTACCCGGAGAGAACCCACGCATGGACAGGGATACAAGGAAAACTTCATGCAGAAAGACCCAGGGTTGGATTTGAATCTAGGCAACAGTGCTACCCACTGCTCCACTGTGCAGCCCGTCACCCCACAATCCATTATCCTTAAATAAAACTCTCAAACGAGCTTTGTGTGTGTGTGTGCTTCTGTCCGGGTTCATCAAGACAAATCATGATACTTTCAAGATAGACTTTTTTTTTAAAAATCAATCACGTAGACAGCTTCAATTTAAGTTGCATGTACTAAAATATGATCCTAGTTATAACAAAATGTAGTCTGTCTCCGTTTTCCAGATTTTAGGTGGTGATATTTCAAACAGACTAGCAAAGCAGGTCATGTAAACATTAGCCAGAGCATGCGTTTGTTTTATAATCTTATATTAAAGACAATACTTGTATAGATAACGTAACATTCTGTCAGTGTGTTTCACTTTACTCATCAGAAATGTAGAGAGGATAAGTCAAAACAAGGTTGTAAGTGTCATAAAATGAACTTACCCCAGCCGGTTGCGCTATAACTAAGTGCAGAGATGAAAAACTGAGGGAAAGGTGTGCTCCAATGGCACAGGGGTAGTGAGCACGACTGAGGTCCTTTGCCGCATGCCCCCCCACCCCCCATCTCTCTCTCAAAAAAACATTTTTAAACACTTTGTAAAAATGACCCATTAGTGCCACAAAGACCTAGAAAACGAATATATATATATATATATATATTCACTGAATTCGCCCCTCCCTCCCCCGTGTTACAGATTATGAGTTAAAAGAGGTGGGGGCCGCAAAGAACTCATGAAGCCAAGTACGCGTGCCAAGCAAGAGCAAAGCTCTGTCTAATTGTGTCTAAATTCACAGGTGTTTACATCTAACGTGCACACACAGATATTACGAAACATATTTATCTTCATAGCTGGAGGCCCCGCACGGATCTCTGCTGGCAATGCTAACAGAATAATGACCAGCTGATAAGCACAAACCATCCAGAGGAGAGGAAGACTGCAGCAATCCAGTAGCAACAGGATCATCTTCACCTCGTTCAAAAAGAGAGAATCTTCCACAAAAAGATGAACGTTGCCTGTAAAAAGACCTTCAACAACCATCAATTGTCCATTGATCCCTCCCCACCTCTAAGTAAGAAGACTAGGATGCAATACAGCTTTGGCTTTACACATCAAATGTGTGTTGTTCAATGCCTATGGTTTCCTTATAAACTACAAACTACAATCACTTGGCTGTGGCGGGTCACTAATATTTAATATTTGCGTTTTTCTCCTGAGAGTATTTTATTTTTTGTAAGGATGTCCTCTAAGAATGCTTATTTTTCTTTCTCTGTAAGTGTTTGGAATTTCTGTTTGTGTTCTATATTTACATTCTGAGCTGGATATCTGTTATGGGAATTCTAAACAATAATAACTGAATTTCCATCTTTACTAAATCAAGAGACGGTGGTGATATAGTTCCAGCACTTTTATTGAGAAACAGCAGAGATCACATAGATGGAAAGTAATCGCACCCCACGGTTCCACTGCAGTCTGCGTCTGCCATGTCTCTGCTTTCCAGCTCCCCCTAAAACTGCACAGTGGCCTTGGCATGAGACAAAACAGAGACAGTCTATCCTAGACAATAATCATTCTACGCAGCATTTACGCAACATTTGACCTTGAAATCAGCAAACAGTGGAACTTATACACAGCCATCATGTCCACAGGCCTCCTATATCCGAGTGGTATGAGGCCACAGTGACTTCAGAATAATATTCTTATAACAATATCCCAACAAATGTCCTTATGGTCTCATAATGTCAATAAATATTCTTTATTCTCAATGTATTTAAGTTGAAACTTTTACAGAAAGCAAGAGAAGGCCGTTCAAATATAATTTTGTTTTTGCATGTGGTGCTCTCCTTTGTCATTTATTTCCAGTTTTCTGTTGGCTTATTGAATGTCATGTGACCTACTCGATGTAATGCACCTGTGAGTAAATAAATGGTGTGTGGGTAAGATACGAGGGAAGCGAAATAAGCGTGTTTTATATTTTACACATTTAACACCGCACCATAGCCTACCCTGCTAACATAAAGACTATTTTAAACCAAAATATCAGGCTTCTGAAATGTATGTCCATTTCTGTGCATTTAATAATTGGTTGGTGCGCCTTTTGCATGTATTGCTGCATCAATGTGGTGTGGCACAGAAGCAATCTGCCTGTGGTTCTGCTGAGGTGTTCAGGAAACCCAGATTGTTTTGATATTGGTCTGCATGTCATCTGCATTGTTAGGTATTTCTCATCTTTCTTTTGATAATACTGCATAAATTCTCTGTAGTGTTCAGGTCAGGCCAATCTGCTGGTGCCCCTTTTTCCTTTCATTCAACTTCCAATTATTATGCAATTACAATTTCCCAATATTTTCTCAGAAACAATTTGGTGTTTTATTGTCTGTAAGTCTTAGTTATCACAATTACAAGAAATATTCAACTCGTGGCTTAAAACTTTCTTTTTTGAGAAAGCTTATAGTTAGGTTACCCTGAGTCATCTCAGCAGTTATGAAGTTCAGTGGCGGCTGGTGCTAAAAAAACTGAGGGGGGCGCACACAAACAAACAAATGAAAAACAAACAAAACAAATCTTAAAAAATAGCACTATTTGAACATGAATTTTGCCCTCCTTTCCTTCTGCCCAGCAAATTTCTCAATTATATTCTTGTTAAAGTCAGTCATCTCTGTGACTAGTCTTTTCTCCATTGACAACATGGCCAATGCATTCAGCCTGTCCTGAGTCATTGAGTTTCTCAGAAAAGTCTTGATTCTTTTCAGAGTTGAAAAGCACCTTTCAGCTTCTGCTGTGGTCATGGGTGTGGTGATGAGGATCTTCAAGAGCGTGACAGTTTCTGAAAAGACTTCTTCTAGACTGTTTTCCTGATTTTAATAACATTTGCTGCCATTTTTTAAGGCTGTGTTATGAAATGTGTTACAGCATTTTTGTGGGACAAGATTATACAAAATTCAGTAACCAAATGTTTTATTCCCCATTACCCATAAACTTCAGTACAACTTAAATAATAAAATATCTTGCAGACAAACATTATATCAACCTTATATTATACCTACACAGCATAGACACAACTAAAGGTATTTCTAACTACAACGCACATCTTCCTAATATATTAAATAACATTACTGTAAACCAGTGTAACAGTGATTTTCCACAACAACTCACCTCTGCAGCAATCCTTTCATGGTCTTCTACACTGAGTATCCGACGCTTCTTCACTGGCTGACTACTACCTACACTGCTTTGTCAACCATGGAGTGGAGAGATCACTTGCCTGCTGCTGAATTTGTAAATTAAGACGATCCGGTCCAAGCTCCTTTATCCTGTTTTTTTTCTTCAAGTGAACGCTTTGTAAAAGCATTTTTTTGTAAAGACAAAACAGAATTTTCTCTCATTTTGAAACTACTCCACTTTGCAAACGTAAACCTGAATCAACCTAACGAACTGCAGCTGCGCTAATGAGTCGAATCGGGGATTGTCCAATCACACAATGTTTTAAAAAAAATTAGCCAGTACTGACACTCTACCAGTAATGACACAACAGAATGGGTGTGTCCGGGACGCAGAGCGCTGCGCCCTGTGGAAAACCTTAAATAACCAATTAAAAGTCAGCCTCAGATCACGTGCTTGCCCAAGTTGATGCGCCTACATTCACTCTGATGAGAACGGCGCCCTGCACATAGGATAGGAAGTGTGCACAATGTGAGCAATTAAATAGAATTATGTATTTACTATTTTAATAAATTCTAACATGTCTATTGGACACACAGTATGAATAAATACATTTCTAAGTACTTTGCAGTTCAGAAATCATTTATTATCTAAACGATTTAAAGGGGGGGGGGGGCGCCCGAGCGCCCCCTACTGGCCAGCTGCCACTGATGAAGTTTAAAATTAAAGTTCAAGCTGGAAGACTCATACCCCCCCTGATTGCCTCTTCAAGCGTCAGGATCTCGTCCTTCCTTCCCACAAGACTTTGCTTATAAGGCACCCCACTCATGGATCCTCCGGCTCTACAGCTGAGTTGTCAGCTGAGCTTCGACCCTCCTCCACCACATCTCCTCCTTCATGCTGTCAAGCTTCACCTGATTACTTCTCTCCTACAGCCTCCACCACCAGACTCACTAATCCTAATCCTAAAATGAACATCCAAGCTCATAGACATTCACAGCCCCTGTCTGGCTTAGTCAGTGCAAGTCTCTCCAGAATGAACGGCTGCCATAGGCTTAGGCTGCTGTGCTCCAGCAACCTAAGCCTATAGCGGCATTTCTGTTTCTCTGCTTCTCTAACCCTCAGTTGGGCGAGGCAGATGAGCGTTCACAATGAGCCTGGTTCTGATTCTGTTGGAGATTTTACCTTCCTGTTAAAGGGGAGTTTTCCTCTCCACTGTCGCTTCATGCATGCTCAGTATGAGGGATTGCTGCAAAGCCATCAACAATGCAGACGACTGTCCACTGTGGCTCTACGCTCTTTCAGGAGGAGTGAATGCTGCTTGGAGAGACTTGATGCAACCTGCTGGGTTTCCTTAGAGAGGAAACTTTCTCACCAATCTGTCTGTATGATTTGATTGAATAGGACTTTGTAAAGTACCCTATGATGACATGTGTTGTGAATTGGCACTATATAAATAAAATGTAACTGAATTGAACACTTTGTGTAATGAATCAAAAAAAAATATATATACATTTATTTTTGGGAAATATGTAAAAAAAAATTCAGAACTTTTTTATTGACTTCAAATTTGCTGTGCTGTACTTGTAAAATATAGAAAAGCTAAAGAAATTCCCCAATATTTTTGCATGTTTTAGATGAGTGTGGAACAAGCCTTCTGGTTTATTTGCAGCTTTACTTTTACAGTTTAAATGTAACTGTAATTGGACCTTTAAGGTTGGTTGTACCATTGGATGAAAGCAACAACATTCTAGTTTCCACTAAGTTGAGGTATAATTTACTTTATATTGTACAAAAATCATTTAATGTCTATTTATTGTTTCAGTCAGCAACCCAAATGTATTTGAATTTAAAATGTTAAATATTGGTATATGTTAGAAATGTGATTAATTGTGATTAAGTAATTACTAAGGCTGATTTAGATTTTGTTTTTAACAACATCCCACTACTGAAATAATGTGCATCTATGTATACACTCTGTTGGCAGATCTACCTAATGAGCCTTATTTCCCATTCAAACAGACATCTGAAACATTTTTGGATATTCTTTATATGTTTTAGGTTATTGTCTAGCTAAAAGACCAAGGAGTTTAGAAAAACAAGTGTCTGACACTACACAAAACTGTATAGTCTTTGCAGGAAACATGACAAAGAATGAATTAATATAGGTATCAACTTATGCTCACTGCACACAAACTAAGCACAAAAATCTGACATGACTTTTTTTGGATATACCGTTCATTGGTAAGGAATATTTTCTGATATAGAGCCCGACTGTCTTGGAAACTTTTAAATGGTTCTGGTTAAAAGTTCTTTGTGCTTTTTAAAATCTTTTGATATTGGCTTCTTTTTTACTAATTTTCAGTGTTGACATTTTTTTACAGAATTCTGATTTTACAAACTCAAGCAGTGATCCTAGTGTCTGCACAAAAGAGAAATCCATCCATACATCCATCCATACATACATACATACATCCATACATCCATCCACCCATGCACACATACGTACATCCATCCATGCATACATACATACATACATACATCCATGCATCCATCCATCCATGCATACATACATACATACGTACATCCATCCATGCATACATACATACATACATGCATACATACATACATACATACATACATACATACATACATACATCCATACATCCATACATACATACATCCATCAATGCATACATACATACATACATACATACATACATACATACATACATACATACATACATACATATATCCATCCATCCATCCATCCATCTTCTGACCCGCTTTATCCCTCATGGGGTCGCGGGGGGTGCTGGTGCCTATCTCCAGCATTCACTGGGCGAGAGGCGGGGTACACCATGGACAGGTCTCCAGTCTGTCGCAGGGCAACAAGAGAAATCTAAAAATAATCAATTTAAAATTTGGTCTACATGCACTATGGAGCAGTGGTTAGCTCTGCTGTTTCAGAGCCAGAAGGAGGCTTTGCTTGAGTGAGTTTTGCCAGCACCCTGTGCTTCAGACAAATCTAAAAATACAACAACAACAAAAAACAATAACACCGGCAGAAATAACTGTGCAGTTATTTCAAAACACTGGGGATACAGCAGATTATCAGAGGAAGGATTATGTTTCTACATTGCAGGATTATGTTTCGTGAAGACGTGACTTGGTGGATTCTCTTTTCTTCTGCTGATAGTTGTATAGGACTCAACTATCAGCTATCAACTAGGAGTCCCTTATTTTTTAAGCAGTCACTATGAAATATGTTGTCATGTTCAGGTACAAGGTCTCAAAAGAAAATGCCTAAAGACAAACTCTAAATCATCCTCAGAAAGTATGTAGAGCTGATCAAGGCAAGTTTAAAAGATCTTGTCACACCGTCTATTGTGATGACATAAACCACTAGATAATGCAAATGGACATGAAATACATGTGACATGGCTTATTTTTTTGTGTCGACAGATGTATTTTAACAGCACACTCACAGACTCGTCCAAGCTGCTTAAGCCTCTGCTGGTCTTCTCTTTTATTATGAGTGCCATCATTTGTGGTTTGACCAGGATCATCCAGTATAAGAACCACGCTGTCGACGTTTACCTGGGATTCCTGATTGGAGGTGCTATTGCTGTGTACCTGGTAAGAGTCTATCAAAAGTAGCTTTCGTTGATCTCTCAGATGGTGAATCTAGTTACCATGAAAATGATTTCCTTTTAACTATGTTTTTTAAAACCACATTTTAATCACAAGCAGATTTGAGTTTTTTGGGAAGAGTTCATTTTAGCTCATTATGCAAAACAATTTTTTCAGACGTTGGGAGAGCTTGAGATGAATCAATGGATATTATGTAACCATAACCAGGCCATTCAATACAATATTGCATAAAACCAGTAAATGCCTTTAAAAATTAGCAAGTTTGAAACAAATGGACCAAAGGAGTCACTTCCATGAGCATTTATCACAAACCACACATGCAACCGGTAGACACATGTTGGATATAAGTGATATGATATTTAAAAGCTAGAAATCAGCAAGAGCAGTGCTTCTAAAGTCAATCATGGTTTTCCCTTTTGCACATATTTCCTTTTTTTTTTTACAGCAGGAGTTTTTTTTTAAGTATAAATGAGTCAGCTTCTTCAAATTATTTACGTTGTCACTTTCCTCAAAATACTGGGCAAGAAGAAGGAGTCGAATGTATTAATTAATCCCAGACCAATTAGTAGCTACAATTGTTTTCAATATCTAAAACTTTATTTTCATAATCAATTAACATAGCATGGTCGGTGTATACAATGAATTTTGTTTCTACAAAATGTCGCCATTTCTCCACAGCCAATACAACAGCCAAGCATTCCTTTTCTGAAGCAAAATAATTACACTCAGCACCTCTTAGGATATCTGGAAGCTTAGTTAATACTGATAAGGTCATTACAGTGAGGGATAATAACATTCTTGACATTGCAAATGAAAACATAAATGTAGCCATTATTGTTAGATTTCGGCTTTGCTCAAAACAACCACAGACTTACTCATGGTTGTCTTCATACTCTGGACCTTGTACTGACATATTGCATTGAGTGTGATCATATTATGTCCTGCGTGGCTATTTTTAGATAACATTTAAGTTTAATCTGAGTACTCTGCCTCTGAGAAAAAAATACATCATAGTAGATTTTTATCAGATAATGCTGTAAGACATTTTGAAGAATCTGTTCCATTTTTAGTTTCTTAAGTATCACAGAACAAGACAGCAGAGGGCAGCAACTTAATTTCTACCTCATCATAAATTGCCTGTGCAAATTCACGGTTATCCGGGTCATCGCAACAGCAAACAGGTTTAAACCTGAGGCAACTGGATTTTTGTCTCATCATAAATTAGCGTTATATAAACTATTCAAATAGTATAATTTCCTCATTGTGTATTACATTAAACAATTTACCCTTTTGAAAAAGAAAGTAATTATTTGCAGGATGCTGGCTACCTGAATTAATTCAGAGCTGCTTACATTAAAGCAGGAAATGGAAATTGTAGAGAAAATTGCACTCCACACATTTAGAAGAGGCCTCTGGTCGACAGAAGAGGCCATTTTCATCTGGAAAAGTTGTCTACTTTTGTATTGAAAGATCATTTGCTAATTTGAACACCATATATTTTATCATTAATAATGGAGCAGAATAATAATCTGAGGTTTAATTTGATTACAGTGGCCAAACTTGCACACAACCCTGTGTTAAACCACCCATTCCCACAGCTCTCAGCAGTGATAACTTCATAGAGTTATTGACAAATACAATCAATTCTGTTAGAAATAACATATTTTGAATCTTTCAAAATGTGACGACTACATCCTCAGTAAGTGAGGAACCATTGGAGGTAACTCTAGAACCTAATCTGTGTTGGGACTGTTTTGATCCAGGTGAGCTTTCTGAGTTATCAAAATATTAGCTTCAGCAAAGCCTTCAGCTTGTATTTTAGACCCACTCCTAACCAACATATTTAAGCATGTGTTGCCTCTGATTACCACCCCATTTCAGATATGATTAACCTGTCTGTGGTAACCAAAACTACACCACAGTCTTTTAAGTTAGCTGCTATTAAACCTTTACTTTAGAAACCAATCAAGATGACATAATACATTACAGATCTTTGTCATGTCCTCCATTCTTATTTTAAATTCTTGATAAGATAATTAATAATTAAGTCTGTTAGCATTTTCAAAATAATGACCTGTTTGATAAAAGAGTTTCCGTCAGGCCTCAGAGCTCACCATAGCACTGAAACAGCTCTGGTGAAAAGCCCTATATAAATAAACTTGCATTGTCTTCGAGAGGTTGAGGAAGGAGCTCACACAATAAGCCCATCTGCTAGTCCATGAGACTAGCATCAGGTCCAGAGTCCACCAACACCACCTGGGAAGAAGAAGCACCAGAAGAAGAGAAGAAAACTGTAGGCATGATACGAGACTAGTTACTGTTTTCCATGGTTTGGCTCACCAGGACCCTTTTTCCTTTTGATGAGCCTGCCCCTTTAACAGTGCAGCCTGCATGGAGGTGACCAAACAGAGACTCTCCACCACGTTGTGCTGTCAATCTTCAGCTGACAGATGGGCTTTACCCAGCTACATCGGCTCCTCCTAAGTGGAAGCTGGTAAACCGGAAGTGGTGGGCAATGGTGATTCTGGTGGAGTGACTGGTGAGAGGGGAAAACATTGTCTCCAGGAAGAAGAAGCCTTCATCCTTTCCTGGTTCCACTTGTCGAATTTATTGGCCAAGGCGATAGGGTGTCCAAACCTTGAGGTAAATCGATGGGAGTTTTCCACCCCCAAAAAGAAAGTTTCATGAAAGTAGATCTTTATCAGACAATGCTGTATCAAACTCTAAACAGTTATTCCCCCTTTTAATCTCTTCAGTATCACAGAATAGTATTTCTGCCATCAGCAGATGGCAGAAATATTGTTTGTTCCTATTCACAAATTGATTCCTTTGATGACTTTGTCACTTCCTTATTGCATGCTGCATTAGACAATGTAGCCCCCTTGAAAAAGAAGGTGATTATTCACTGGAAGCTGGCTCCCTGGTTTAATTTAGAGCTGCATTCTTTGAAGCACAATGTTAAGAAAAAAATGGCGCTTTACACATCTAGAGGAATCCTTTCTAATGTGGAAAGACAATCTACTATTTTATAAAATTGATCTTTGATTGTTTTTTTTATGCGCAGTAGACTATGGCGCAAGCAGCAGGATCCTTCCACAATGAGAGAGTGCCAAAATGATTATATCTAAAAATTGTAACATTGAACAGTGATGATTCTGCTTAGCAGTGTGATGAATCTCAGCATCTGTTGTTGTTTCCTGCGTCTGTAAATCCTTAATAGACGTTCGTTTGTCTTATCCACGTCCCAAAAGCCGACTCTGTCAAGTAAATTCACCAAAAGTTGCCGTCTTCGCCTGACTCGCCGCAAACAACGACGTATCACCAAGCATAACTGCCTGAATGTTACGGGCGGCGCCATTTTGATTTGCTTGGTGCCGCCTTCAATCCCAGAGAGCAGTAGTACCGCAGATCGTCACTAGGAGGCGAGAAAACTAAGGAACCGAGATAGCGTGATGTGTAAACGGTCGTCAGAACCAAGCTCGGCACGGTTAACTGATCCAAGCTTGGACCGAGCTCGGCATGGATCGGTTTAACAAGGGTATGGTAAATGGGGCTATTGACTGAAGTAGGCTGCATAAATTCAGCTGGTTTTTGGTTTTCAGGTTTATAGGCTTGGCAGGTAGTACAAATCTTTACATAGGACCACACATCCTTCATGATTGTGAGCCACCAGGCTACCCCCAAAACCCTCACCAAAATTCTTTACCTTACCAGGTGTCCAGATGATCATGGAAGTAGCATAGAAATTGGGAAATCAAGGACTTAGGCACAACTAGTTGGAACTTCTCTCCATCGTCCTTATTGATTGACTTCCTGTACCATACCTCCTGAATTTTATAGAACCCATTCTATTAGGTCTATTAGCAGTAGCTTCCTGGACCATATCAAGGAGATCAGGGTCGTTGTCCTGCGCTATTCTGATGTCTGCCAATGACAAAGGTAAGTCTGTACCCAATTTAGAAGCAGCCATTGCCACAACTGCAGATACTGCTTGGGATAGGGCATCTGGAACAGAGTTATGGAGCCCTTTTCTGTACTTTACTTTGAACTGGAACTTCTGTAGAAGGAGTACCCAACGAGTCAGTCGAGAGGATCTTTTGGGACAGTTAAACACCCGCGTTAACACAGCATGGTCAGTGTATACAAGGAATTTGGTTTCTTCTACAAAATGTCGCCATTTCTCCACAGCCAATACAACAGCCAAGCATTCCTTTTCTGAAGCAAAATAATTACACTCAGCACCTCTTAAGATATCTGGAAGCATAGGCGATGACATGTTCCCCCTCCATTGTCATCTGGACCAGTATAGCTCCTAATCCAACATCACAGGCATCAGTGTGTATCTCAAATGGCAACTGGAATTCTGGCTGCATTAATATGGGAGCCTTTGTCAAAGCATTTTTTAGTTGTTCAAATGCATGTTGGCTTTCAAATTTCCACTCTCACTTTCTGTCTTTTTTGAGGAGTAGATATAATGGAATGACTTGTCAGCAAAGTGAGAAATGAATTTGTGATAACAGACTGCCAACCCCAGGAATTGTTGTGGAACACTTTAAAGGAACAGGAAAACTTTCCCTAACTGTTTCACCTGAAGCAGAGACAGAATGAACATAACGGCCACTGAGCTTTGGCTGTTCCTTGATACATTTAGCAGATAAAACAGAGTGAGTTGCACCTGAGTCAACAACAAAAGATATTTCTTCATCCATCATCATCATAGAAAACATAGGCATTTTTTAAAAGACAGGGGTTTCTGTGTGGAAATACATGCTTGATGAAACAGCTGTGGCACATTCTAAGTGTATGATAGCCTCTGAGCAAACTATGTGGATCAGTAGAAGCAGGTACCATTTCAGTATTCAAACACAGGTGTGACGGTGTATGTGTGTGTGTGTGTGTGTGTGTGTGTGTGTGTGTGTGTGTGTGTGTGTGTGAGGCCTCACGTCCCTCGGCAGATACCTTCTCAATGAGGTTGTCCCAATTGTCCACACTTGTGACATGCATAACAACAGGACCACTGTCCACGCCCATGGCTTCTGCCCCGACTTTCACGGCCACGTCCACAACGGTTAGCTCATCCTTGCAGAGATCCACCAGAATAGAGAGTTAGGGCAGACTTGTGCAGATCAGTGTCTCTTTTGTCATCTTTCTTTTTCTTTCCTTCACTGATCACAACACCGCTGTGCAGACCATGTCTCTTTAAATCAGTCAGCTGCACGCTATGCTTCCAGCCCACATACAAAGTTTAAATTTTGCAGCAAACCTTTCCTTGTCCTCTATGGGATTTGGAAGAAGGGCAATGCTGGCCTGGATGTCAGCTGCAGGCATGATCTAAACACCAGCTCCAGCCACCTCCAGCTTGGGAAATTAAAGAATCTGTCCTTCCCATTTCTCGCTGTTTCCCATTTCTTAAGCTCATCAGGGGGGTCAGTTCTGTCCTGGGATGTCCCCTGGACCCAGTGAAGGTGGTGGGAGGCAAAAGGACTAGAAGAAAAATAACAGATGGACAGTGTCTCCCACCCCATGAATGGAGCTGTTGCAGAGTTGAACAGCTCTTTCAGTGACAGACTGCTTCATCCTATATGCTCAAGGACCTTAATATGTCTGTCCTCCCAGCTGCTGTTACACTTTATAATCTCTGCAGACTCAATAAGTGTTTGCGAATGGTTGCATGGGTTTTTGATCTGATCAACAAGCATACGCTTTAGCTACTTTGAGGTGTTTGCATGTACAGTCATGCATACTGCATACT
Source organism: Fundulus heteroclitus (assembly GCF_011125445.2). Lineage (NCBI taxonomy): Eukaryota > Metazoa > Chordata > Actinopteri > Cyprinodontiformes > Fundulidae > Fundulus > Fundulus heteroclitus. The sequence goes on from NW_023396477.1 coordinate 388,414, forward strand.
TTTTTGACATTGTTCTGTAAATCAGCTGCTGTCTTTCCTTGACTTTACTTGAATATTGCATTTTTATCTGAGAATGCTGTGCACAATATCTTCTTTATTCCATTTCTGATAAATTCATTCTTTTTTACTTTAGAACTTAACTTTCAATGATGTTGTTATACATATTATTAATCTAGTGTGTAACTCTGTCTATGTGTTTTTGCCGCTGTCATGAGCAATTTCCCAATTGTGGGACAATAACAGTTGTTCTTATTCTACAAACTGGCTACAAACCAATCCAATGACCTTAAAGCCACATATGTTGATATTTGTGAATTAAAGATTATCCTAACAGCACACACTGCCAGACGTTCCCAGTTAATCCTCACCATTCGCTTGAGTTTCCCAGGTTTGTTTAACATTTTTTGTGCCAGCAGATACAAGGTCTGATGATATGATTACAAAATCTATCACCAGATAACCCATTGTTGGCAGTGGTCATAGGCCCCGGTGGCACCAATGTATTGAAGCCCCGCTTCTGTCAGTCTCTCCCAGGGCAGCTGTGGCTACTAACATAGCTCACCACCGTCAGGGTGTGAATGTTTACGCGAATGGGTGAATAACCCACTGCAGTGTAAAGTGCTTTGAGGTCGTCAGACCTGATAAAGCACTACACAGGTAGAAGCCATTTACCATTTACCAACCTTTGGCCCAAGTTGATCTGGTACCAAGTACACTTATGACCCATCTTGTACTGAAGTGTGGTGTTTACCCTGGATCCCCCATGCCTAGCACAGTAGTCCAAACACAATAAATAATCCCCTCGGATTCAGATCAGGAAGGCCTGCTCCACCAGGCTGTCTCATTGTTTCCCACATGAGCATTGACGTGTCCCAAGAGCACAACAGACATTCTACACTCAACAAAAATATAAACGCAACACTTTTGGTTTCGCTCCCATTTTTTACGAGATGAACTCAAAGATCTAAAACTTTTTCCACATACACAATATCACCATTTTCCTCAAATATTGTTCACAAACCAGTCTAAATCTCTGATAGTGAGCACTTCCCCTTTGCTGAGATAATCCATCCCACCTCAGCGATGTGACATATCAAGATACTGATTAGACACCATGATTAGTGCACAGGTCTGCCTTAGACTGCCACTCTGAAAGGTGCAGTTTTATCGCACAGCACAATGCCACAGATGTTGCAAGATTTGAGGGAGTTTCAATTGGCATGCTGACAGCAGGAATGTCTACCAGAGCTGTTGCTTGTGTATTGAATGTTTATTACTCTACCATAAGCCGTCTCCAAAGGCGTTTCAGAGAATTTGGCAGTACATCCAACCAGCCTCACAACCGCAGACCATGCTTAACCACACCAGCCCAGGACCTCCACATCCAGCATGTTCACCTACAAGATCGTCTGAGACCATCCACTCGGACAGCTGCTGAAACCATCGGTTTACATAACCAAACAAGTTCCGCACAAACTGTCAGAAACCGTGTCAGGGAAGCTCATCTGCATGCTCGTCGTCCTCATCGGGGTCTCCATCTGACACCAGTTCATCGTGGTAATCGACTTGAGTGGGCAAATGCTCACATTCACTGGTGTCTGGCACATTGGAGAGGTGTTCTCTTCACGGATGAATTCTGGTTTATACTGTTCAGGGCAGATGGCAGACAGTGTGTGTGGCATCGTGTGGGTGAGCGGTTTTCTGATGTCAATGTTGTAGATCGAGTGGCCCATGGTGGCGGTGGGGTTACGGTTTGGGCAGGCGTCTGTTATGGACGAAGAACACAGGTGCATTTTATTGATGGAATTTTGAATGCACAGAGACACCGTGACGAGATCCTGAGGCCCATTGTTGTGCCATACATCCAAGAACATCACCTCATGTTGCAGCATGATAATGCACGGCCCCATGTTGCAAGGATCTGTACACAACTCTTGGAAGCTGGAAATGTTCCATTTCTTGCATGGCCGGCATACTCACCGGACATGTCACCCATTGAGCATGTTTGGAATGCTCTGGATCGTCGTATACGACAGCGTGTACCTGCCAAAATGGTGATCTGCACCGCGTAATCTACTTTCAGCAGTTATCACCGGATATTGCAACCGTAAACTGCAAAAAAAAAACGGGCAGAGTTGCTCCCTCTGCTTTTACTTCCTCGGCTCCTTTGGCGGAGGGATGTTTCGTGCAAGCAGGTCTCTTAATAACCGCTGTTTCGTCACTTAGTTTAGAGCCCAAATAAGCGATTTCACTTTCAGAAACATGCCCAAAAAACCCGCAACCAGCGACTCATGAAATTTACAAGCAACTTTAGAAAAGAGAAGCCCAAAGTCGCATGAAATAAGCAGTCTTATCAACAGTGAGCGCGGGTCTGTTTTGCTACAGTCTCTAGCACTCTTGAAACTACGGAAAGCGCCGAGGGTAAGAGAAACACAGTGCGGAGTTTGCGGCGGGAAAAAAAACATTAGGATTGGTGTGTGTGTTTTGACGCACGATTAACGGCGACAAAAAAAAATTGTTAACGCATTAATAACACATTAAAACTGACAGCCCTAATGAAAACATATTCAGGATACAAATATATAATCAATATGGGCTTAAAGTGCAGACTCTCAGCTGTAATTTGAAGATATTCACATCCAAATTGGAGAAAGAGTTTAGGAATTAAAGCTCTTTTGTACATAGCCCTCCTCTTTTTCAAGGGACCAAAAATAATTGGACAATTGACTAAGAAGACTGCAAAATAAATAACATGGCTGCATGGGCTCTTCCCTCGTTAACCTGTCATCAATTAAGCAGTTAAAAGGTCTGGAGTTGATTCCAGGTGTGGCCTTTGCATTTGGAAGCTGTTACTGTGAACGCACAACATGAGGTCAAAGGTAGAGGTGGGCGGATCTACAGAAACGTTGAGCTACAGAAACGGAGAGAGGAGACGAAACTTTGCTCATTACCTGGCCCCGACAGACCCAGACCCACAGACTGACATCACTGACAGAGGCGTTTAAGACCTCCAGATATGTTACTGGAGCCCACTCAGAAAGTGTAATTAAGACCTTGAAAGAACCCAGAACATTTATCTCATTAAAAAATGCTATTTAAGATAAGATAACATTAGCTAATCTTTATTTATCCCGCGATGGGGGAATTTATAGAATTAAGGCAACAAGCAAGTGCAAACAATGCAAACAAAATTACATAAGGATTAAAAAATACAATATAAGAGGTGGATTAGGAAAAAACACCGGGCAAAATTCCCGGTATCGCCCACCTCTAGTCAAAGGAGCTCTCAATGGAGGTGAAACAGACCATCCTGAGGCAGAAAAAAAAGAAGAAATCCATCAGAGAAATAGCAGAAATTTTAGGAGTGGCCAAATCAACAGTTTGATATATTCTGAGAAAAAAGAGCGCACTGGTGAACTTGGGAACTCAAAGGCCTGGACATCCACGGAAGACAATAGTGGTGGATGATCGCAAAATGCCTTCCATGGTGAAGAAAAACCCTTCACAACATCCACTCAAGTGAAGAACATTCTCCAGGAAGTAGGTGTATCAGTATCTAAGTCTACCATAAAAAGAAGACTTCATGAGAGTAAATACAAAGGATTCACCACAAGGTGCAAACCATTAATCAGCCTCAAAAATAGAAAGGCCAGAATTTTTTATTTTATTTTGCCAAAAAAAAAAACACACGAAGAAGCTGGCCCAGTTCTGGAACAGCATTCTTTGGACAGATAAGACTAAGACCAGCCTGTACCAGAATCATGGGAAGAAGAAAGTTTGCAGAAGAATTGGAACAGCCCGTGATCCAAAAAAACACCACATCTTCTGTAAAACATGGTGTGATGGCATGGGCATGCATGGCTTCCAATGATACCGGGTCCCTTGTGTTTATTGATGATGTGCCAAAAAACAGAAGCAGCCGGATAAATTCTGAAGTGTATAGGGATATACGTTCTGCAGCTGTCTTCAGTTGCTGCCAAACCTAGCAAAAGTGATTGGTTGGCACTTAACAGTACAGGGGGACAATTATCCAAAGCACACTACAAAAGCAACCCAAGAGTTTTTTTAAAGCAATAAGCTGAATACTCTGCAATGGCCAAGTCAATTGCCAGACTTCAACCCAATCAAGCATGCATTTCATTTGTTTAAGACAAAACTTAAGGCAGAAAGACCCACAAACGAGCACCAACTGAAGACAGCTGCAGTAAAGCATCACAAAGGAGAAAACGCGGCGTTTAGTGATGTTCATGGGTTCCAGACTTCAGGCAGACATTGCCTACAAAGGATTCTCAACAAAATATTGAAATATAACATTTTACTTAGGGTTATGTTTATTTGCTTCCGACGGGCTCACCACCTGTCAGAGGGGCCAAAGGGGTCGGGTGCATTGTGTAATGGGTAGCAGTAGAGGGCGGGGACCTTGGCGTTCCGATCCTCGGCTGCAGAAGCTGGCTCTTGGGACGTGGAATGTCACCTCTCTGGTGGGGAAGGAGCCTGAGCTTGTGCGCGAGGTTGAGAGGTTCCGACTAGAGATAGTCGGACTCACCTCGACGCACTGCTCTGGCTCCGGAACCAGTCTCCTTGAGAGGGGCTGGACATTCTTCCACTCTGGAGTTGCCCATGGTGAGAGGCGCCGAGCTGGGGTTGGCATACTTGTTGCCCCCCATCTCGGTGCCTGCACGTTGGGGTTTTCCCCGGTGAACGAGAGGGTGGCCTCCCTCCGCATTCGTGTGGGGGGACGGGTTCTGACTGTTGTTTGCGCTTATGCGCCAAACAGCAGTTCGGATTACCCACCCTTTTTGCAGTCCTTGGAAGGGGTACTAGAGAGTGCCCCTCCTGGGGACTCCCTTGTTTTGCTGGGGGACTTCAACGCTCACGTGGGCAATGACAGTGGGACCTGGAGGGGCGTGGTTGGGAGGAATGGCCCACCTGATCTGAACTCGAGTGGTGTTTTGTTGTTGGACTTCTGTGCTCGTCATGGATTGTCCATCACAAACACCATGTTCAAGCATAAGGGTGTCCATATGTGCTCTTGGCACCAGGACACCCTAGGTCGCAGTTCAATGATCGACTTTGTTGTCGTTTCATCTGATCTGCGGCCGTATGTCTTGGACACTCGGGTGAAGAGAGGGGCGGAGCTCTCCACCGACCACTACCTGGTGGTGAGTTGGCTCCGATGGCGGGGGAGGAAGCCGGTCAGACCAGGCAGGCCCAAACGCACTGTGAGGGTTTGCTGGGAACGTCTGGCAGAGTCCCCTGTGAGGCGGAGCTTTAACTCCCACCTCCGGGAGAACTTTAAACACGTCCCGAGGGAGGTGGGGGACATTGAGTCTGAGTGGACCATGTTCCGCGCCTCTATTGTTGAGGCGGCTAGTCGGAGCTGTGGCCGCAAGGTTGTCGGTGCATGTCGCGGCGGCAACCTTCGAACCCGCTGGTGGACACCAGCGGTGAGGGAAGCTGTCAAGCTGAAAAAGGAGTCCTATCGGGCTTTTTTGGCCTGTGGGCCTCCGGAAGCAGCTGATGTGTACCGGCAGTCGAAGCGGCAGGCGGCTCGGCTGGTCGCCGAGGCAAAAACTCGGGCGTGGGAAGAGTTCGGAGAGGCAATGGAGAAAGACTTCCGTACGGCTTCGAAGCGATTCTGGTCCACTATCCGGCGTCTCAGGAGGGGGAAGCAGTGCAGTACCAACACTGTTTACAGTGGGGGTGGTGTGCTGCTGACCTCGACTCGGGACGTCGTGTTTCGGTGGGCGGAATACTTCGAAGACCTCCTTAATCCCACCAACACGTCTTCCATTGCGGAAGCAGAGCCTGAGGACTCTGGGTCAGGTTCTCCCATCTCTGGTGCTGAGGTTGCCGAGGTTGTTAAAAAGCTCCTCGGTGGCAAGGCCCTGGGGGTGGATGAGATTCGCCCGGAGTACCTTAAGGCTCTGGATGCCTCCCTGGTAAGGTCTATTCAGGGGTTCTGGAAAGGAGGGTCCTTCGGATAGTCGAATCTCGGATTCAGGAAGAGCAGTGTGGTTTTCGTCCTGGCCGTGGAACACTGGACCAGCTCTATACCCTCAGCAGGATTCTGGAGGGGGCATTGGATTTTGCCCAACCAGTCTACATGTGCTTTGTGGATCTGGAGAAGGCATTCGACCGTGTCCCCCGAGGGATCCTGTGGGGGGTACTCCGGGAGTATGGAGTACCGGGCCCTTTAATAAGGGCTGTCAGGTCTCTGTACGACCGGTGTCAGAGTCTGGTTCGCATTGCCGGCAGTAAGTCGGACTCGTTTCCGGTGAGAGTTGGACTCCGCCAAGGCTGCCCTTTGTCACCGATTCTGTTTATAACTTTTATGGACAGAATTTCTAGGCGCAGCCAAGGTGTTGAGGGGATCCGTTTTGGTGGCCTTAGGATTGCGTCTCTGCTATTCGCGGATGACGTGGTCCTATTGGCTTCATCAGGGCGTGATCTACAGCTCTCACTGGAGCGGTTCGCAGCCGAGTGCGAAGCAGCCGGGATGAAAATCAGTGCCTCCAAATCCGAGACCATGGTCTTCAACCGGAAAAGGGTAGAGTGCCTTCTCCGGGTTGGGGAGGATGTGCTGCCCCTAGTGGAGGAGTTTAAGTATCTTGGGGTCATGTTCACGAACGAGGGGAGGATGGAGCGGGAGATCGACAGGCGGATTGGTGCAGCGTCTGCTGTGAAGCGGGCACTGTACCGATCCGTTGTGGTAATGAGTAGAGCTCAGAGTAGAGCCGCTGCTCCTCCACTTACAGAGGAGCCAGTTGAGGTGGCTCGGGCATCTGGTCAGGATGCCTCCTGGACGCCTCCCTGGTGAGGTGTTCCGGGCACGTCCCACCGGGAGGAGGCCCAGGGGAAGACCCAGGACACGCTGGAGGGACTATGTCTCCCGGCTGGCCTGGGAACGCCTTGGGGTTCCTCCTGAGGAGCTGGCCCAAGTGGCCGGGGAGAGGGACGTCTGGGCCTCCCTACTGAAGCTGCTACCCCCGCGACCCGACCCCGGATAAGCGGAAGAAGACGGACGGACGGTTATGTTTATTTGTCCAATTACTTTTGAGCCCCTAAAATGAGGGGCATTTGTATGAAAATAGCTACAATCACTGCATGTTTAATCATATATTTTTGCTCAGCCCCTTGAATTAAACCTTAAAGTCTGCACTTCAATTACATTGAATATATATATATATATATATATATCCATCCATTTTCTGACCCGCTTAATCCCTCATGGGGTCACAGGGGTTGCTGGTGCCTATCTCCACTGTTCACTGGGCGAGGAGGCCAGAGTACCCGGCTAGAACCCATGCATGCACAGGGAGAACATGCAAACTCCATGCAGAAAGACCCAGGGTTGGATTTGAACCCAGAACCTTCCTGCTGCAAGGCAACAGTGCTATCCACATGCTCCACTGTGCAGCCCATATATATATATACATATATATATATATATATATAGATAGATAGATAGATAGATAGATAGATAGATAGATAGATAGATAGATAGATAGATAGATAATATATTTTTTTATGTAGTGTCAATGATTGTGGGGGAGTGGTGGCCTAGTGGTTAAAGCGCCTGTGTCCCGGAGGTTCTGCGTTCAACTCCCACAGACTGCCACTCTGGGTCCCTGAGCAAGACCCTTAACCCCAGATTGCTCCCTGGGTGCTGCACAATGGCAGACCACTGCTCCCCAAGGGGATGGGTTAAATACAGAGAACAAATTTCATTGGAATGTACGTTGCAATGACAATAAAGATGATGAGGATTATTATTATTCTGCATTATTAACTACAATAAATACTTCTGTTTGTTTACAGGGGGTGTATGCAGTTGGAAATTTTCAGTCAAGTGAGGAGACCAGCTGCAGTCCTCCTGTCCTTGTGCACCACCCTTCTTGCTCACTGCCACATGTAAGTCAGGAGGCTGTTCTCCATCACCTCCAGATGAAAGCAAGTATGACTGGTGAGGCTGGCATCCCCACCTCCCACTCTGAAAGCGTGCTTCATCGAGGCCTTCAGCAGCAGAGGCCTGAAGACAGCCTGAAACACTCCAATGCTAATGTGGAAGGGATGTTGCCCTGCAGCCCCCAGAGCAAAGATGCCATGATGACTTTTAGCCACACGCTCCCTCGGGTTCACACCCCTCAGGCCATTGCAGCATATGAAGAAGCCGCCAGACGCCATGCTGCCACACTTCACCATGCATCCATGGACTCCAGTCGCTCAAAGCAGCTTTTGTCTCAGTGGAAAAGCAAGAACAACAACCATAAATGTTCCATGATATCCCCAGATTCCTTTTCCTCCTCTGTTGACTCATCCTCTGGCCATACCTCCCACCTTCCACATCATGGTAGCATTGAGCTCAGATCCAGCTCTGAACCATCAACTGTGGGCATAAATGGAGGCCTTGATCCCAGCAATTACATGTCCAAGCTAACTACTGGTATTAGTACCACCCTACCCACTAACTGCAGTGGAATCACTGGAGGGGCCAGGATATCAATGCAATCTAGACCTGGGTCTTCACAGCTAGTACACATACCAGAAGATGCCCATGAAAGTTACAACACCACCTCCCAAAGGACAGTTGGGGGAGGAGGTGGAAGTGACATAACTGTCAACAGTACAGTTCAGGCTAACTGGCAAAAAGCAGCAGAGAAGACTGGAAATATGCTGAACACCCAGCCACGAATCATACAAATGATCGCTATGTCCAAACAGCAGGGTCTGCTTCAAACCCATTCCAAAAGCTTAGATGAAAGCAGCATGGGTTTCAACGATAATGGAAGTTGCCAGGGTAATACGCGTTACAGGGGACTAACTGATCAAGACCCTGTCAGCACCCCTGTACCAAGCTCACTGGGCAGCACAGCTAGTAGCATTTTAGGAAGCACTGGAGCAATTGTCAGAGTAGAGGCCCATCCTGAAAATAATAGACCAGTTATTCAGGCTCCATCCACAGATGGAAGTGGATCTTGGAGGTGGCGGTCACTGGATCATGGCAATGGAGTTAGTGGAAATACAGGGACTAGTTGTGTTGGCAGTGGGTCAGGTCCTGGAAATTTCAGGCAGACTGTTGAGCACAATGATCAAAGCGTTGACTCGGAGAGTTCAGACTCAGTACGTGAAGGGTCAGTTGACCGGAAGCATGGCAATGATAGTATTACCACAACCTCTACTGTTGGGACCCCATCCATAGTTACTGTTCACACCCAGAGCACTGGTCAGTCAGAGCAGAGGCTCCATCCTCAGAGCCTTTCGACCATAAGAGTGACCCCAGGAGATGGCAGTGGTTCTGGAGCTGGAGGAGGTGGTGTTGTAGCAGGAAGTGTTAACGTAGGTGGAGAGACGTCTTCAGAAATCCCTTCAATTGCTTCGAGTCGTGAGTCAACACTGCGAAGAAAAAGCAATAACATTTTTCTGATCCCAGAGAGAGCCAACAGTCCTGATAATGCTAGAAACGTTTTCTACAAGGGGATATCAATTACTCCTACTTTCAAGGAATAAAATCAGATGTGACCAGACAGCCATTGGAAGAAAGCAAATAAGACAAGTTTATTTTCAGAAAACCTAAGTATATAAATACTAAAGAAGTTTTTATGTAGCATGGTTCTTGTACACGTTTACACTCAAGCACAACAGTTTATGTGTTGTTAAACTAATCACTGTGTATTTTTTGTGGTAACTCTCAAGGAAACGTTTTTTTAGAGTGTCATGTTTTGAACTAATAAACCAACAACAACAAAAAACTAAGAGGACACATTTGAAAAAATATTGTTTCATAGCTGTTAAGCCAATGTTTACTTCCCTACATTGTAAATACTTTGTATACTTGAAAGTGGTGCTACACCAGCTAAAACTATTTACATTATGTAAAGCATTCTGTATTATCCAAATATGCCAATAATTATTTTACAAAGATTTACAACTATGGCAAGAAGGTTTTTATGATGCATCTTTTCTGTACAGATACTGCATCTTTAACAGAATACTGTTGGAACCATAAGTGAGCTTAGCATTTATCATGTAGCGACAAAGACAAATAAGCTGGAACTTGCACTAAAAAAGAGTTTACTCTGAATCACACTGTTTAATACAGTATGATGTATATCTATATATCTGTCTGTCTATCTATATCTATATATTACATTCAATTCAATTTTATTTATATAGCGGCAATTCATGAAACATGTCATCTTGAGGCACTTTACAAAGTCAAAATCAATCATATTATACAGATTGGTCAAATATGTCCTATATAAGGAAACCAGTTGATTGCTTCAAAGTCCAGACAAGCCGCATTCACTCCTGAAGAAGCGTAGAGCCACAGGGAGAGTCGTCTGCATTGTACATGGTTTTGCAGCAATCCCTCATACTGAGCAAGCATGAAGCTACAGTGGGAAGAAAAACTCCCCATTAACGGGAAGGAAAACCTCCAGCAGAACCGGGCTCAGTATGAACAGTCATCTGCCTCGACCGACTGGGGTTACAGAAGACAGAACAGAGACACAACAAGAGAGACAAAAAAGCACAGAAGCACACATCGATCTAGTAATCTGTTCTACATTAGATGGTAGTAGCGGGTGAGCCGTCTTCTCTGGATGATGTCACAGTTAACAGAACGCCAGACCAGGTGTACCTACTATGAAGAAAAGAGAGAGAGAGAGAGAGAGAGCAAAATATTAAAAGATGAAATGACAACAGTCATTTCAATATAATGTAATATATATATATATATATATATATATATATATATATATATATATATATATATATATATATATATATATATATATATATATAGATAGATATATATATATATATATATATATATATAGATAGATATAGATAGATAGATAGATAGATAGATAGATAGATAGATAGATAGATAGATAGATAGATAGATAGATAGATCTTGTCCTACATTTCAGCACAAACAGCAACAAAACAGTGCACTACTTTCCCAGTTTATCTCATGATTTAGCAGTGCTTTAAAAAGTCAAAGCAAAGCTTTTGAGTTTTTCTGACTCTACTTTATTTGCTTTCTTATTTGAAATAGTATTTCAGTGAAACCTATTTTGTTTGTATGAATTAAGCAAGTTGGTAAGAGTGGCTAGAAATAGAAGACCTACTTTAGCCTGAGTAAATGCAAAAAGCATGATTAAATTAATAATTTATTTATTAAAGGACAAAAAGCTATCCAAACCACGCCCTATGCGAAAAAGAAATTGTGGTCTTTGTTAAATCATACACTATTGTGATGAAAATTTTTTTATTTTTCTATTTCACTACCCACACCCAAGTCTGGTTGTCTGACAATATCAAGTAAGTTATACGGAAGATACAAATATAGAGAAATTCAACAACAGATGATAAATTGACTCATTGATCTCTATTAGTCATTAAAAAGTTACAAGGCCTCAAAAAGATAAATGGCAAAAATAGCTTTGCAGTTCCAAGGCCTAAATGAGTGCTGAGGTAAAACAACACAAAGGTCCATCTCACATAAGCCAAAACAACATTTTGATGATGAGTTTTTTGGGAGAGGATTCTATGGTGAGACAAAAGTGTGATGATTCAGATGGTGTGCTTGCTGTTACATCTGGCATAAACAGAACAGCATTTTTTTTTAAAAGAACATAGCCAAACATGGTGGAGATAGTGTATAATTAGACAATAACGGGTTTGGAGTGGCCCAAGTAAAGTATTAAAGTTTTGAAACCCATCCATATTGGCTGAATTAGAAAAAATCTGCAAAGACGAGTGTGTCCTGCACAGTGATGTGAAAGACTCATTGGCATTTATTACAAGCATGGCATGGTACCTGTTACTACCAAGGTTGGACCGAGCAATTCTTATGTTAAGATTACGAAAAGGCCAGTTTGGATTGTATTTTCCTTAATGAATAAATAAGTATATTTATTTTCTAATTCTAACAATAGTTTAATAAAATGTTATTGGTATATATGCTCCTTTAAAAGATAAACTTGCAAGGCAGCAACTACTAGAAACAATTTTTGTCCATAATATCTAAATGCTGTAATCCACTGTGTACACAAATGTAGCAAACAACACAGATTTTTTTTTACAACCTATTGTGGCTTGCAACCATTGTAGCAATGTTCAACATATCCTAAAAGATTTGATAAATGAAAATTTTAATTCTAATATATTCAACTGTTTTTTATTAATATTTAGCTGTATTTATATATTGGGTCCTTTCTATTTTCTTGCTTCACCAGGAACTTAAAATAAATTTTTTTGGGTGGGGATGGTATCTTTTAATGAACACTTGCAAAAACATTTTATATTGTTAAAAGAAACAAACTTGGACATTAGTCACACAAAAAATATTAAAATTAACCCAGCTTTTGCTTTATAGGAAGTCACTTTGAGTACAGTGCCACTGGTATTGTCACTGCCCTGGGTCTTTCTGCATGGAGTTTGCATGTCTCCCAGTGCATGCGTGGGTTCTCTCCAGGTACTTCCTTCCAGAGTTCAAAAACATGACTGTTAGATTAATTGGTCTCTCTCTAAGACAGAATGTGTGAATGTGCATGCATGGTTGTTTTCCTGTGTATCTCTGTGTTGCCCTGTGATGGACTGGCGACTGGTCCGGGGTGTACTTCTCCATTAGAGATAGGCACCAGCCGGACTGCTACCCAACACAGACAATCGGGCAATGACGATAGATGGATATAAATTACATGGTGGTTACCGGAATAGATGACCAATTGCAGGTTTTGCAGTCTGCTTATGAAAGTGGAAAAGTTGTTGAAGATGCAAAGCTTGACATTTTAGTTAGATTGCACAAGTATTTAGAGAAACTCATGTGGCATGCAAATATTTTATTTGCTTATTGTTTTTTGTATGTTTTTATTTTTTGTATATATCATGATTTTTTTTAATCGCTTCCCATTTCTCACAGATTTCTTTACATTATCAATGCCCAGGAGGTGTTTCCCTCTTTCAGGCATTTCTAGGTCAGTCAAAACATAAACTGTGCAGAGTTAAACCAAGTGGGGAGGAGCAAATTTGGCGGGCCAAACCGAGTTGGGTCGGTGGAACTAGGGCTTAAAAACAAACAAGCAAAAACTATGCATGGCCAAATCAACAACAATGGTCACATATGTGACGTCAACGCCACATTATTTGTTTCAGACTGTGATGTGCAGACTGTGAAAACTCCAGTACCTACGGAAACACAAAAACAATGCTTTCTCAAATCTACACTTTGCAGTTTTCAGAATTAATAATTTGTGATGTAAAATAGAGTTTTAAATATTGGATGAAAGGCATAAACGCATACAATTGTATTTGTTTTCCCACATATCTGGCTATGTGTGGACAAGGCCTTAATATGTGGCTTCTGAATGTAAGTACTCAAAGCAAGGGGGTGGATACACAAAAACACATTTTTCCCCATTTCACTTCTGTGACTTTCAGTATTTTTTGCAGCTCTATTTTTATAACCAAAATCTATTTAAGTTCCTGGTGATGAGAAAATAAATCAAAGAATTTCTTAGGAGGCACATTCTGTCCAGCACTTTCAGTTAATACAGTGCTTTGATTTTGTTATGTGCCAAAAGATACTAAGTGAACTTTCTGGAAAAGTTAATGTTTGTTATTAAGTGCTTTTCTGTTTATTTTATTTATTATAAAAAAGAAAAAACACACTTTTTATATTTCCAAATTTGTTCTAAAAAGAAACTGAGAAAATAGTAAGGTTATTGTATAAAAATATGTACCAAAGTTAAGATTTTCCACACAGTATATTTGTGTAGCAACCTTGTGTAAGATGGAAGATTTTGTAGACCCAGAAACATTGTAAGCATGTTTTTTATAATATACATCAGGAGAACTTATTCAAATTATGACTATGTAAACCTGTTTTTTTAGTCTGACTGTCATAATACAATCTTTGTTTCTAAGTACTCTTTAGTTAGCCCTTTACAGGTGTTGCGGTACATTATACTAATATAAAAGTCAAATTAAACAATAAGTAGTTTTGAATGCCAAACAAATTTCTCAATTAGGTAGTAATCATTTACCCAACAGTTTTTTTCTTTTTAAACATGCTGACATCTTTTTATTACTTTGGTTAATTTAGTGCTTCTCTGCTAACGTCAATAATAACGCCTTTTTAACCTCACCTCAGAACAATTTAATTTCTCATTTTTGACAAGTGCCAAGAGAAGCTTAACCTGACTCTAGCCAGATTGATATCGCTCCGCTTAGCTCCGCCTAGCTTCACTCACATCCATCTGGGACATCTCCCATAGAGAGAGATTTCTCCAACTAATTTTATTGTCTAGCCAATCAGGACACAGGGCGGGAGTTTCATAGATGTGAGGAAGTGGATAAGCGACCATGACGTGAGACAGACAGCAATGGGGGCTCGCATCGAGGAAGCAAGCGTTAACATTGATGCTATTTCTTCCGTGTTGTCCAATCTACCTAATATTGTTTCATTAAAAGAACATCAGAGAACGGCTCTGAAGGCTTTTGTTGGTGGAAACCATGTTTTCGCCCTTCTCCCGACCGGATTTGGCAAGTTTTGTTTTCCGGGGCGCGTCAATGGCGGAGCTGTTAGTGCGAACCATGTTAGGAGGCCTTTAGTCCTCATCGCGGTCGGCCCGGGATCGACTCCGACCCGTGGCGCTTTGCCGCCTGTCTTCCCCTTCTTCCTGTCGGCTCACTGTCAATAAAACGCGTGCCACTAGAGCCGCAAAGACATTTAAAAAAAAAAAGAAAGTTTTGTTTTTTCCTGCGTCGCTCTCACAGCGTCACGGGTTAGCTTCGGTGTGACTGGTTGAAATAGCATGTCGATAAAGATGACAGACAAGTGGCTTATCCAATCATATGCAAGGATTTTTGATAAGGCCCAGCCTTTAATAAAGGCCATTCCTATGGAGATGTCCCAGATGGATGAGTGGAGCTAGGCGGAGCGAAATACATCTGGCTAGAGTCAGGTTAAGAGAAGCTACCCTATCTGCAATATAATGTGAAACACAAGTGTCTGCACACACACATACACACACACACACACACCTTACAGATTTCACAAAAGATTAAATGTAAGCAGCCTCCTGCAACCCTGCGTCTATGTTTTTTTCTTTTTTTTTCTTTTTTTTTACCAACTTTCTTTCTTTTCTTATTGTGTCAGCTTGGAATCTGTAGTTATATGTATATTACATTGAAAAGTTGCAGGGGGATTGATCATAAATTAGGATCTGCCTCTTGTCTGAGTCAAAATGACTGCCATGAAACAGCCCTGTTGTCAGTTAACGGGTCAGAATCTAACTGTATCCTCACTGTTGCTCCCAGAACCAACCTCAGAAGTTCTTGAAAATGTGGCTTTTGACATTTACTGAAATATATTTTACGATGTGAAAACTCTATATACTTGTAATTTCTACATAAATATATTTCCTACAAACTTTGTAACTCTTTTTAAAGAGAAAAATTATTTTGATCCAAAGCCTTAAAGTTCTAAATGCCCCCTTACAGGATGAACATTGTATTTGCATTCACTGAAAGAAAAAAAAGAAAACTTTTTAAAAATTGGAAGAAAAAAGGCCTGGTTCTCGGTCTTCCTAAAAGCCGGTGATAAATACAAAAGTGTAATGTGGCTCTTATCCAGATGGTGAAATTGAATGGAGAATCTTTGCATGTGTAGACTGTTGTGCTGTGTGTGGATAAACAATAAATGTTTTCTTATTGTGTTGTCTGGTGTATGATTTCTGTGCATCAAAGTGAAAAGAAAATTGTTTGCTTCAATCCAAATGACTAATGTTGAAAATAAGAATAATATGAAGCATTGCAAGGAAGTATTAAAAATATCACAATAATATGTATTATTGCAGCCACACCATGGTTGCATTAAAACAAAGTGTTAGATTGCAAGTACAGGAAGAAAAAAAATTTCATAAAATACAATTAAAGCTGCTACTAGAACTGAGCGGCACTCAAAGCTCAGCGACACTCCAGGTTGTGTCCCGACAGCAGGAGCCCAGCATCACAGCCTAGTCACCTCTGCAGATGTCACCTGCTGTCCCCCAGGTTGCCACCAGGGGTTACTGAGTGTAAGACTTAACATTACCGTCCACCAGGCTTAGATGTGCTCCAGTAACAAGTGTTGAAACATTTGCCCACATCAATGTTCCTCTTGGAAGCTGTATTCACTTTCTGTTTGGTGGCGAAGGATTATTAAAGTGCGTAGCGCTGTTGCCTTGCAGCAAGAAGGTCCTGGGTTCAAATCCAACCCTGGGTCTTTCTGCATGGAGTTTGCATGTTCTCCCTGTCCATGCACCGGTTCTCTCCGGGTACTCCGGTTTCCTCCCACAGTCCAAAAACATGACTGTTAGGTTAATTGGTCTCTCTAAATTGTCCTTAGGTGTGAGTGTGTGTGTGAATGGTTGTTTGTCCTGTCTGTCTCTGTGTTGCCCTGCGACAGACTGGCGACCTGTTCAGGGTGAACCCCGCCTCTCGCCCAGTGAACGCTGGATATAGGCACCAGCACCCCGCGACCCCATGAGGGATTAAGCGGGATTATTAAAGACTTCCAGTCATATTTTGGAAATGTCATCTGAAATTATTATTTGATATTAGATAATAATATTAGATATTAGTGAGGGGGGAATTGACCAAGAAACAGTTCACTTGAAGTTATAGTTGGTAATCCTGTTTAAAAACACTTTTGTTATACTGGGAGAAATGGTTCTTCAATCCTGACAGTAGTCAGTACTTTAAGTATTCAGAAAAAAAGGAGGTTAAAAAATAGATCTCTGTGAAAGCTCCAGGCCTGTAAAAACTCTGACCAATCCTGTCATTCACATCGAATGAATTGGTCCTGCCTTCACCCTACTCTGTCCCTGAAGTGGGATAGAAGGATAATCGCCTTATCTATTGGTTGTCCCACATGCCAATCATCCTGACGCGCTCACCTAATGCCAATGTGCGTTGACGTTCCTTGTTAGTTTTCAATTGCTGGTTGAGCATGCACACTTCTAGTGTGCATGACTCCGATTAGCTTTGGTGTTAGCCGTCCATTGTAGGTCCACTGCTCTCACTGTATACTTTGAAAATGGCTGAGAGTCACAAGAAGCAAACTGTGTAAAAGTTTGAGAAGAAGAGGGTTGCCTTAGTCGAAAGAAATAAGACCAGAATGGATTTGGGAGTTTTTTTCACACGATCCCCTTGAGGAGCGGAAGAGCAGGTAAGACGGTCTTGTCAATCAATCAATCAATCAATCAATCAATCAATCAATCAATCAATCAATCAATCAATCAATCAATCAAATTTTATTGTCAATTACAATTTGCATTGCAATCAAAAAATCTGTTCCAGTTTGCATTGCAACTTGTGCATGCACAGTGACCACTCCAACCTGTTGAACAGTCATCCACTGTGAAGCACACCAAATTTGGTAAGGATCAGATGATGTATTGGCGATACAGACCTTTAAGTATTGTAGAGGGCGACATTGATTCAAATTCCAATGTGATCAAATTGAGTTGTTTTTGGGCTTGACAGAGATCATTCACATAAAGTTTGGAGTATATCAGACCATGCATGTACTTTAGAGCCAAACATATGCAAATGGCGAGCTATAGAAATTTGCCATTCAGCCACACCCACACTGTCCAGCCAACAGTCACTGTACAGAGTAGGATTCAACATCAACATGTTCTGTTGGATAAAACTCTGCTTGAAACTTTTTTGTCACATTTGGCTGCGCCAATTTTTATTTCCATTGAAATCTGTAAACTTTAATGGGGGGGCAATTTTGGGTAAAGTTTGGTTAGTTTTTAAATATGTTAAGGCCTCCAAAGACATATCTCATCACTAATGAAAGTAACAAACATTTGTTACAAGGTTGTTTCCGTTCACCTC
This sequence comes from Fundulus heteroclitus, assembly GCF_011125445.2. Lineage (NCBI taxonomy): Eukaryota > Metazoa > Chordata > Actinopteri > Cyprinodontiformes > Fundulidae > Fundulus > Fundulus heteroclitus. Next base: position 406,312 of record NW_023396477.1, read on the forward strand.
TCAACAGTGAATACTTGCCTCACATTTGATGTGTTTTGGTTTAACTAAAAACGATTAAGGTTTATTAGATAATGAATTATAGTAAAGCAGGGAATGACAATTTACAACAAAATAAAAATTACTATTAACTTTTTAAAAAGTCATTTTATTAGAAGTCCTTGTAAGCCAGAACACTGAGCCTCAGAACAACATGAAGAATATGTCTCAGATTATCCACTGTTACATGTAAGTAACTGAGTTACTCACATAAGTTTATAAGTTATCTGATCAGAGATTCACCATACTTTTTCAACCACCATCACACAGCTCTTCAGAGGAAAGTCAGGCATTTGTTTAGTGAAACACGCACATTACTGTTAAGCAAAACACTACAGGTGAAAACTACATCTAATGTACTTAAAACGATTTTCACTGTAAGGGCCATAGAGAAGTCATCAAGATAATTTTGTGAAAGTCAGTGTCATTTGTATATATAATTTAACATAGTTACTCAGAATGTCAGAGATTGAAGAGAATGACTTCACCCGTCATCTTTCACGGAGGTATGAGAAAGTTTTCTAAAAAAATATATATGTAGTTGTCATTACAGTATTTGAAAATAGTAGCATTAGTTTTCTTTATAAAGGTTTCTGGAACCCTATCACTTTGATAATGCATGTAGAAACAGTAAAGTATTGAGGTTTTTTACAGCTATTTAAAAAAAAGTGTCTCAGAAAGACTTCAGTTAAGTGTATAGCACAATTCAGTAAAAAGACAGATGGAGTTTAGATGAAAATTCAGACTGGAAGTGTCTGAATATCATTAGAAAGAATTGAAGTGGCTTATCAGTGTTATTTATTCAATTCAATTCAATTTTATTTATATAGCGCCAATTCATGAAACATGTCATCTCAAGGCACTTTACAAAGTCAAGTTCAATCAGATTATACAGATTGGGTCAGATTATACAAATTTCCTATATAAGGGAACCAGTTGATTGCTTCAAAGTACCGACAAGCAGCATTCACATTGTCCATGGCATGCATTGTCCATGGCTTTGCAGCAATCCCTCATACTGAGCAAGCATGAAGCGACAGTGGGAAGAAAAACTCCCCATTAACGGGAAGGAAAACCTCCGGCAGAACCAGGCTCAGTATGAATGGTCATCTGTCTCGACCGACTGGGGTTACAGAAGACAGAGCAGAGACACAACAAGAGAGACAAAAAAGCACAGCAGCACACATTGATCTAGTAATCTGTTCTACATTAGATGGTAGTAGCGGGTGATCTGTCTTCTCTGGATGATGTCACAGTTAACAGAACGCCTGACCAGGTGTACCTACTATCAAGATAAAAGTTAAAGCAGAAATGACAACATGTAATGCATAATTAAAGAACAGTAGAACTCTATAGAGTGAGAAAATTAGATCCTGATGTCCTCCAGTAGCCTAAGCCTATAGCAGTAAAAATATAAAGGTAGCTCAGAGTAACATGAGCCACTCTAGTTATAAGCTTTGTCAAAAAGGAAAGTTTTAAAGGTATACTATGCAACCGGGGTTGATTTTCCAGTGAGGCTCCCCCCAGAGGGCGAAAGTAAAAGTGCACAGTCGTAAAGATGCTCAGCTGTTCTGGTTTCCCCGTCAACCCAGGCGCGGTTGTTTTGAGCTTAGCAGACAGGCGAACGCAACGAAAAGTGGAAAAAACGGCAGTACAAACAATGACTAACACAGTGAAGGTATGAATATCAAGCTTCCCGCAGCGCTATCTTGGCGAGGCGGCCGCCGCGGCCGCCTCGCCAAGCTGCGGCCGCCTCGGCAGTTTTATTATTATATTATTATTATTATTATTATTATTATTATTATTATTATTATTATTATTATCATTTTTTTTTTTATGTTGGCGAGACGATACCGCCACCGCCTCGCCAAGCCGCGGCCGCCGCCGCCTCGCCGCGGCCGCCGCGGTAGCGTCTCGCCAACATAAAAAAAAAAAATAAAAAAAAAAAAATAATAATAATAATATTAATAAAACGCGATATGCTTGCATGTTTATTTGACGTTAACACGCGGTTCTTTGTTCTTTCGCGCGTGCATATAGTGAATGGCAGGGCAAAAACACATGGAGTTCTCGCTGTAAAGCAAGACTTCTGTGTGTGCGGGCCGAGAGCTCCTGCAATTGCAAGTGCGGTATTTCCCCCACAGACCCCCAGTGCGGCCGAGAAAACCTTTGTTCGACCTGAAATGACTCATATAATCATCCAAAACGGTATGGAACACATTAATTAACTGAAAAATGTTGCATAGTATGCCTTTAAGATTAGTCTTAAAAGTAGACAGGGTGTCTGCCTCACGGACCAAAAGTGGGAGTTGGTTCCACAGGAGAGGAGCCTGATAGCTAAAGGATCTGCCTCCCATTCTACTTTTAGAGACTCTAGGAACCACCAGCAGACCTGCAGTCTGAGAGCGAAGTGCTCTGTTAGGAACATACGGGGTAATCAGAGCTCTGATATATGATGGAGCTTGATTATTAAGGGCTTTATACGTTAGAAGGAGAATTTTAAATTCTATTCTTGATTTAACAGGAAGCCAATGAAGGGAAGCTAAAATTGGAGAAATATGATCCCTCTTGTTGATTTTCATCAGAACTCTTGCTGCAGCATTTTGGATCAGCTGAAGACTTTGAACTGCATTTTGTGGACTTCCTGATAGTAAAAAATACAATAGTCCAGCCTTGAAGTAACAAATGCATGGACTAGTTTTTCAGCATCACTCCTGGACAGAATGTTTCTAAGTTTGGCAATATTCCGGAGGTGAAAAAAGGAAACTCTGGAAACCTGTTTAATTTGGGATTTAAATGACATGTCTTAGTCAAAAATAACACCAAGATTTTTTACTTTATTACCAGAGGCCAAGTCAATGCCAATGCTTTCCCCTTAATCCCTACAGTATGTTCAAGTGTTTGTAGGAGAATATTGTGATCAACTGTATCAAATGCAGCACTGAGATCTAACAGGACAGGTACAGACACAAGTCCATTATCTGAGGCCATGAGAATATCATTAGTGACCTTCACCAAAGCTGTTTCAGTGCTATGATGAGCTCTGAAGCCTGACTGAAACTCCTCAAGTAGGTCATTGCTTTGTAAATGTTCACAAAGTTGATTAGCAACTACTTTCTCAAGAATTTTAGATAAGAAAAGAAGATTAGATATAGGTCTGTAGTTTTTAGTAGCTCATTTTGATCAAGAGATGGTTTCTTAAGTGAAGGTTTAATAACAGCTACTTTAAAAGCCTGTGGTACATATCCATTTACTAAGGATAGATTAATCATGTCCAAAATAGTGCCACTGATCAAAGGGAATATGTCCTTAAACAACTTGGTTGGGATTGGGTCTAACATACAGGTAGAAGGTTTAGATGAAGCTAAAATTTTAGATAGCTCAGAAAGCTCTACTGCTTCTAAACAGTTCAAACACTGTGCAGGTTCTAAAGATGCCTCCAATGCTGCCTCACTTATTGAGGATGAGGTAATCATGTCTGGGAGGATGCCAATTATTTTATTTTTAATGGCATCAATTTTATTTATGAAGAATCCCATAAAATCTTTACTACTAAGAGCTAAGGGAATGGATGAATCAATGGAGCTATGACTCTGTGTAAGTTTGGCAACTGTACTAAAGAGAAATCTAGGATCATTTTTGTTCTCCTCAATTAATGATGAAAAATATGCTGCTCTAACTCTGCGAAGGGTCTTGTTATACAACAATAGACTGTCCCTCCAGATTAGGTAGGATTCCTCTTGGTGTGTAGAGCGCCATTTTCTCTCCAATTTCCTAACATTGTGCTCCAAGGAACGCAGCTCTGAATTAAACCAGGGAGCCAGCTTCCTGTGAATAATCACCTTCTTTTTTCAAGGGAGCTACATTGTCTAATGCAGAACGCTATGACGAAGTCATACCGTTAACAAAGACATCTATTTGTGAATGGGAAGAAACAACATTGCTGCTATCTGGAGGATATTTCTGCAATACTGACGATATTAAAAGGGGACAGACTCTTTAAAGTTTGATGCAGCATTGTCCAATAAAGATCTACTACAATGGATACTTATTTTGGGGGTGGAGAACTCAGTTAGATTAAACTCAAATGTTATAAAAAAATTATCAGATAGGACAGGGTTGTGAGGAAATACTGTTAATTCTTCACAATCAATGCCATATGTGAGCACAAGGTCTAAAGTCTAATTTTACATCAGAGATGACAAAAGTCACATGTGGGGTTCCCCAAGGGTCCATCCTGGGTCCCCTCCTATTCAACATCTACATGCTCCCTCATGGTCAGATAATAAAAAAACAACATCAGCTACCATGCAAACAACACACAGCTTTACATCACCATGTCACCAGGTGACTATGAACCAGTTCAGGCACTGAGTAAATGCCTAGAAGAAATCAATGCCTGGATGTGCCAAAACTTCCTTCAATTGAATAAAAAGAAAACAGAAGTAATAATCTTTGGACCAATAGAGGAGAGATCAAAGGTTAGCACACAGCTTCAGTCGCTTCAGCTAGGAACCACTGATCAGGCCCGAAACCTGGGTGTAGTGATGGACTCAGACCTAAAACCTCCAAAAGCATCTAAAGACAATTACAAGGTCGGCTTTCTATCACCTGAGGAACATTTCCACGATTCAAGGACTAATATCTCAGAAGGATCTGGAAAAAACTATTCCATGCGTTTATATTTAGTAGTATTGATTACTGCAACGGTGTTTTCACAGGTCTGCTTAAAAAATGGATCAGACAGCTGCAGCTGATCCAGAACGCTGCTGCCCGCGTCCTCACTAAGACCAAGAAAGTAGAGCACATAACCCCAGTTCTAAAGTCCTTACACTGGCTCCCTGTATCTCAGAGAATAGACTTTAAAATCCTTCTGTTAGTCTATAAATCCCTGAATGGCTTAAATACATAAATACATCACAGACTTGTTATCAGTGCATCAACCATCCAGACCACTAAGGTCTTCTGACTCCAGCCTGCTCTACATACCTAGAACCAGAACCAAACACGGAGAAGCAGCATTCAGTTCCTATGCTCCACTGATCTGGAACAAATTTTCAGAAAACTGTAAAAGTGCGGAAAGCCTGAGTTCTTTTAAATCAAGATTAAAAACACATTTGTTTAGAATTGCCTTTGACTGTTCTAGTTAAACTGTTTTACTGTTTTTAATGTTCTTTTTTGTTTCTACAATCTATTCTGATAGTTACGTATGTAACTACGGTTCGATGAATCCCGGATGACCGCCAGAGGCGGTGCTTCAAGCACTGAATGATCAGTCTTGCGCTTGCACAGGTCAAGAATTAGTATCAACAAAGTCACCTGTGACCTACCGGTGATCAGCGGAAGCCTATATAGGCACGTGACACCGGTAGTTTAGTCCCTCGATCTTCTCGTGAGCCAGCAATACCGAGGGACCGAACGTTCTGGCGGTCATCCGGGATTCATAGAACCGTAGTTACATACGTAACTATCGTTCTATTTCATCCCTACTGACCGCCAGAGGCGGTGCTTTAAGCACTGAATGACGTATGCCAACAAGGTCCCGAGGGATGCAGAAAGAAAGGAACAACCCACTGGAAACCGGCAGCAGCACCTACCTTAGCGGGACGCACCAGGTGGTTGCTGCAGGATGCCCTGGAGAGGATGAGGCGTGGCCATGTTAATTCTATAGAACCTTGTGAAAGTGGTCGGCACAGACCATGAGGCCGCCTCGCAGATGGACTCCAGCGGCACCCCCATCATGGCAGCCCACGAGGTTGACAGGCTCCTTGTGGAGTGGCACCGCACTCCCTGAGGCAGGGGCTGACCCTGCAGAGAATATGCCACAGATATCGCTCCCACAACCCAACGTGCCAACCGTTGCTTGGACAGGGCACGACCTCGCCGCTGGCCAGCATAGCATACGAAGAGGCTGTCGGTCAGTCGCATGGTCGCTGTAGCGCGGACATAGGCCTCCAACGCTCTGACTGGGCACAGAGCTTCAGAAGGGGTCCCGGACTCGAAGCGGGATAACTAAAGCGGCAAGAATGTGCGTGCCACTGTGGGGGCCTTCGGGACGAAGGAAGAATCGGTCCACAGGGTCACCCCGGAGCCATCCGTGTTCCACCGACAACAAGGCTCGGCTATAGACAGGGCATGCAGTTCCCCCACTCGTCTGCCGGAAGCCACGGTCAGCAGGAAGGCAGTCTTCATTGAGAGCTGTTCCAGATACACCGCCGCAATCGGCTCAAAGGGTGGGGAATGAAGAGCTCCCAGTACTAAATTAAGATCCCAGGTAGGAGCCACCCGGCGCCTCGGAGGATGTTAACGTCTAGCGCCCCTGAGGAACAGCGCCATGTCCCTACACCTTCCAACGGAGCAGCCATTGAACCCAGTGTGCCAGTGGGAAATGGCAGCCACATAGACCTTCAGGGTGGAAGGGGATCGCCCCCGGTTAAGCAACTCCTGAAGGAAGGCCAGCAGGGATCAAATGGGACAGGGTCTGGGGGATCAGACCCAATGGGGGAAAGGCATAAAGGAGAGCTCTGGCCCAATTGTGGGCCAGCGCATCGCACCCCAGGGGGCAGGAACTATCTGACAGGGAGAACCATAGGGGACAGTGGGCCGTAGCTCTGGAGGCAAAGAGGTCCACGCCTGCTCTGCCAAATGTCCCCCAGATGTGATCCACCACCTCCGGGTGGAGCCGCCACTCCCCCGGAAGAGGCGATGTGCGGGAGAGGAAGTCCGCGGGCCCGTTGCGCCAGCCTGGAATATAGGCCGCCCTGAGGCTGGTGAGGCGAGACGACGCCCCCACCAGGAGCTGGTGTCCTGGACCCGCTCTGGTGGTTGATGTGGTAAACCACTGTGGTGTTGTCTGACCAGACCAGCACATGCTTCCCCCGTAGTCCCGGAAGAAAAGTCCGGAGTGCGAGGGCCACAGCCCGGAGCTCCAGGGCATTGATGTGTTCCCTCTGCACCCGTGTGGACCACACTCCCTGTGTCACGTGGTCCTGCCAGGTCGCGCCCCAACCCAGAGTGGAAGCGTCCGTATATACAGCCTCCCTCCGGCACGGAAGGGGCCCGAGCGGAACTCCGTCCACAATGTAGAATTTGTCCCTCCACAGGGACAGAGACCGCAGACAGTGCGGCGCGACACAAATTCTCGTGTGTCTGTGTGCCTGACGGGTGGGGTCCAGAGCCAGGCTGTTCAGCCACATCTGCAGAGGGCGCAGGGAGAGAAGCCCCAGTGGAACCACACTGGAAGCAGCGGTAAGCGTGCCCAGGAGGCTCAGATAATATAAGAAACGTGGTACCATACCACGATGGAAGACATGCAACATAGTTAAAATACTGGTCACCTGCTGGGGAGAAGGACGGGCGGTCATGGTCCTGCCTCTGTCCCTTGCACTCTGCCCGATCATTGTGTTTGTGTTTTTTCCCGCCTGGGGTAAGTCTGATCCTGTTTTGCCTGTCTGCCTGTACCCAACCTGATTCTGTTAGTTTTTACCTGGATTATTTGACCTGTTCTGCTCTTTTTGTTAATAGACCAGCCTGACTCTTGACCAGTTATTTTAGGGTGTTGGCTGTGGACTGTTTAAGTTTTTTGGACACTGCCTAAATCAATCTGATTATCAGAAATCAATTCATTAACTAACAAAGTCTTTGGAGGGAGAGACCTTATATTTAATAGACCACATTTAATTGTTTTATTTTCTGGTTCAAGGTGAGCCGTATTGATTTTTATTAGATTTTTATGATTAATTTTTTTTGTTCCATAAGAGGCTATGGGTTTACCAACATATATATATAAGGGTGTGCTATTAAAAATAACAACTTTTTGGGTGTAATAGTGTGAAACTTAGAAGAATAGCAGAAAAATTTGCATAAAAGTACATTGAGAATAATGGTCTGGCATTTTAGCTGCTCCTTTGTAGAAATATTTCAGGCTTTTGTTTTGTTTGTTTTCTTACATTGTTACTGCATTTAAGACACAAAACTAGAGATTAGTGAGAAAAACTGATTTATTGATTATACACATTTTGGTATCCTGAGCAAAAGAGGGCAATATTTAGAAATGTAGTGGGTAAAAAGTTCAATTAGTCAGGATTTGATAAATTATAACCATGTTGTTACAGTTACTTTTATTTATTTTTATTTTTAAGGATGGTAAAAGCAGACTTTATATGTTTTATTCAGTAAGACAGATTTAGAAACCATTATCTCAAACAGAAATGCCGGAATCCTCGGCTCCAAAATACAACAACAAAGAAACAAGATTATACACAGGTAAATTTAATTTACTAATAAATAAGATGGTATTCAAAACCTTTGGATGTTTTTCACATTTTGTCATGTTACAAACACAACCTTCAATGCATTGTTTGGCATCAAACCCAGCTGCAGTGCTTGTTTCCAAAAAGCTAAAGCTTAGTCTCCTCTGACCGAAGCACACAATTCCAGTCTAAGTCCCAGAACAGTTAAGTGTTCAGTTTGTGATGGTAGCACAGAGTAGGCTTATTTCTACCCTGACTCCCAAGCAGCTGGTTTATATATAATATACCATACATAATATACCATACATGATGGTTTTAGAGATTTTGTATCTGGAAAATGCAGCACTTTGCTAACAGGGGATTGATAATAAAACACAATTGTTTATTATTATGGATTCTTTAAGGATGCTTTATTCACTAGACACAGGGAAACTGGTCAGAGTCAAAACAGGGGCTTTGATTGAGCTAAATGCAGTGCAATTCTTGAAGAAAATCTGACAAAAGACTTGAGACTAGACCCTAAGGATACTGGTAGAGCAAAGATGGAGCGGTTTTACCTATGTTAGACCGGTCTTGTCCAATCCCAAATTGAAAATTTAACTTGAATTTAACTTATTTTTCTTAAATGCTGTTTCCTGCAGATATTGCCAAGAGGGAGAATGTAAATGATAGAGTAGAGGTCCCAGTACAGAGCCTTGGGGAACACCGGTTAAAAAACTATGGAGTAGTAGAATTAAAAGCATACTGGGCGCAGTATGCAGGAGCGTGGTGAGGCAGTATGCAGGAGAGTGGTGAGGACAGCAGAAGGGATCATCGGGGCTCCTCTTCCCTCCATTAAAGACATTTCATCGCAGCGCTGTGTGTCCCGAGCCCGTAACATCATCAGGGACCCCTCAGACCCCCACCATGGACTGTTCTCCCTGCTGCCCTCTGGGAAAAGCTTCCACAGCATCCGCTGCAGGACCACCAGGTTCTGCAAAAGCTTTTTCCCTGCTGCCATCAGACTGTTGAACTGCTGAAGTATAAAATGGACTATGTACCACACTCGCTGATTTGCACATTTGTACAGTACCCTTATCCAGCATTATAAATGCTGCTCAACTCTTAGTCTCCAATATCACTGCTGCACTTTATCCGGAATTACTGCATAATTGTTTACAATGCAACTGTCCACTGTTGAATCACTGCTGCACTTTATTGGAAACTTACTGCATGTTTACATTTGTTTACATTTCAACTGCCTACTGTTCACTGCTGCACTTTACCCGGAAGTCAATCGGAACTTATCCTGTAACTCAACTGCGATTTATTACTGCATTTTTATCCTGTACTGTAATTCACTACAAGGTATCCTGTAGAGTTACTGCAATTTTTCTGAGCTGTATGAAAACGAAATTTCGTTCTGCATGCACTCTGTGCATACAAAAGGACAATAAAGAAAGTCTAAGTCTAAGTTAAAATGAAAAAAAAGTTATTTTCTCGAGTGTTCTGACGGATGAAATCATCAAATTTTCAAGGAAATCCTGAAAAGAAAAACACGGGTTCAAAGTTCAAAGTTACGGCAGGGCTATCATTGGATGGGTTTAAATTAAAAAAAGACACATTTTACTATAAGCAACCGGAGAAAAAACACATTTGCTAGCAGGTTGTAAAACCCTAAGACTCGTCTGATTGAATAAGCTTTGATCTTATTTTTATTTCCTGGCGCATTATGCTGCGTCATGCTGGGGCTTGTCTCATTGGCCGACACCTATCCGGAACTGGGTGAAAGCCTCCCTTTTGATTTTAAGAACACGGTGAAAAAAACTAGAGTTACGTTAATTGAGAAGGAAGGATGTGTCCTGCTGGGTTTATAGTTGTCTAATTGAATAAGTTTTGATCTTATTTTTATTTCCTGGGCGCAGTATGCAGGTTGCAAAGGCGCATCATGACCCTGCCGTCTCACAGCTTGGATCAGTGTTTGTTATAACACCTTGCTCGCTTTCAATTCTACTACTCCATAGTTTTTTAACCGGTGTTCCCCAAGGCTCTGTCCTGGGACCTCTACTCTTTATCATTTACGTTCTCCCCCTTGGCAATATCTGCAGGAAATTTAACATTCATTTTCACTGCTATGCGGATGACAACCAGCTCTTTCTTTCCTGTAAACCAAACTCTTCACTCCCACCTCCTTCATTAATCTCCTGCTTAACCAAAATAAAATCCTGGTTCACCTCCAACTATCTTAAATTGAATAACGACAAGACAGAAATCTTCATAGTGGAGACCAAATATACATTATCCAAAGCTGACCGTTTCTCCCTTTCATTTTACAACTCCTTAATATCCCCCTCACCTCAGGTCAAGAGTCGGGGTGTCATCCTTGATAGTACGTTGTCTTTCACCTCTCACATTAACAACTTCACTTGCTCTGCTTACTTTCACTTACACAATATAAATCGCCTACACCCCTCTCTCTCTCCTGGTTCCACCTGTACTCTTGTCTATAGTTTTGTCACTTCCTGCATTAATTACTGTAACACTCTTCTTTTTGGTCTTCCTCAAAAATACCTTCACAAGCTTCAGGCAGTGCAAAACTCAGCAGCTCGCATCATTTCTAGAACCCCCTCTTTCCATCCTGTCAAGTTCAGAATTCAGTTAAAAATTCTCCTACTTACTTTTAAAGTTATTCACAATCTCTCCCCTCCATATCTCTCTGATTTACTACAAATTTTATCTCCCTCTTGCATACTTAGATCCTCTTCTACTACTCACCTTGTTGTTCCTTCCACCCGTCTGAGCACCATGGGGAGCAGAGCTTTTTCTCACTCTGCACCCACACTCTGGAATTCACTCCCCCCTGACATCTGCAATACCGAGTCGTTATCCTTGTTCAAATCAAAACTCAAAGCCCACATGTTCAAGATTGCCCTTTCATTATAATTTTCTGTTACTTTCTAGTGTGTAGTTTGTGTTGTTTCTTTTAATTATGACGATGTTGCTTTTGTGACTTATTGTTTTTACCTCTACAGTGTCCTTGAGTGTTTTCAAAGGCGCTTGAAATAAAATGTATTACTATTATCACCATGTGAAATACAACTTTCCATTTCAAGTTAAAAGAATTTCAATTTCAAATTTGTTTTAAGTTACATAATACATTACAGAACTCACTGAATGATTGCTTTTATCCAAAATTACACAATTTATTAATAAAATAATCTTTCAACTTTAACAACATACACTAACATGCTTTCACAACTAAATTACAAACCATATGGAAGGGGAAGGAGAAAATGGGATTGTACCTAGAGAAGATGAGGTCGTGGGGAGGAGAGAAACTGAGCGAGGAAGAGGTAGAAAGTTGCAGACATGCAATACATGCAATACCTCATATTTTGTGAGTACTGATAAGACAGCCTCTAGTTCTTCCTGTTTCATTCACTACGGCCCGTCTCACCCGGTTCAGAGATTTGTCAGCAAAGGAAGAAAACAATTATCAGAGACAAAACACTTGAAATATACATGTATTTATTACAATTGAAATTCCAAAGGGAGACAACGCTTACGATGTTATTATACAGCTCATGTATTATAACCGGAAGTCTGTTCCACGCAGTTGTAAGCGATTGTGTGCCAATGCAGCCCAGGTGTGGAGGACCAATCCTGCCATAACTAAAAATACATACAGAAATAAATGAAGGACTTAATAATATAAAATTGCTTGAAAAAGTAGCTAATAATATTAATTTGTGTGCCATTAAATGTGACAAAATAATAAAAAAGATATTTCTTCAACAATTGATCAATTATTTTAACTTCCACTTTTATTTTTACTTTTCTTCTTGCTTTTACGCTGACTTATTTTTAACCCACTTATTTTCTGTTATACCTTTTTCTTGACGTCTTTATTTTGTGTTTGTGTATTTATTGCAAGTGGGGTTTTTTTGTTCCGAATTTCCACCGCAACCCATTTTGTTGTTTCATATTTATTCACACCAACATTTTTAAAGGATGTTTTTTGTTGTGCAATTATAATATACTATACGGCATTAATATACCATATTGATGCAGGAATAAAGCTTATGACACCATCGGAGGATGGCGGAGCAGAACAGTTACACTTTATGCTTTAAAACAAACTCCTTTTTAAATGTCCGAGACCGGATGTTAGCAAGGCTAATATCCTGTTGGCTAGCGGACACTCGGCGTTAACAAATGAAAGCTTTTTCTTTAATTTTAGTCATATTGAGTGGCTGGATAACATAAACATTAATGTCCCATCAATGTATGAAACCCTTGTGGAGGTAACCTTTCTGGTAAAACTTTAAAACGCACTCGACAGTGACATGGTACCAAATGCTAGCAATGCTATATTTCTAGCCTTTGTTCAAAACGCCAGATATACACGCATAGCTCTCAACTCTCACACATTGACCGTGTGACACACGCATTTCACTAACTTCACACGCTCACACACAACACATGGCATTTCACACGCAAACATGGAATTTCTCACACATAAAAATCACAAAGCCCATCTGGGCTGCGGATGACAAAACTCCGCCTTCTGCTGAGCTGTTTCGGCTTCTTTCACAGCTTGTGGCCATCAGTAATTCCTGCTGCAGTTCGTGTTAACAGAGCAGCAGGAAGAGTGATCAGAGTTATGAATAATTTTAGTCTTAACCAGTGGTGAAAGTGAGCCGGTGTTATGCTCAAAGTGCATGCCTGCCGAGATATGCATCCCCTGTCGCGGGAGCGCGCCTCGCTCTGTACAAATGAATATCGATGGAAAACGAATTAAAATACGACCAACGGAGCGACTTGTTCTTATATTAATTATATAAAAAACGTTTAAGTGTGAAAAAAAACTGTATTTGGCAGATTTGTTTACAAAAGTACGGGTGTTATGAACAACATTAAATCCAAAGTTTTTATCCGAGGTACGGCTGATTTATTTGTTGTGGTCTCTTGTCATTCACACACAACAATAAACCGTGAGAGCCGACGTGAGTTTAGAAACTGAAAAGCTTTTTCTTAAGCAGAAGATCAAACGTACAGACACAGTGTTCATAGACCAGTGGGATGCATTCGTGAGCGTCAGAAAGCTATGGTGCATTCAGGAGCATAGGACATTTCAAACTTACAAGGAAAGAGGCATAAAACGGAATAGAACTTAACTCATACAATAATCTATTTATCCAGAAACAGTGTGGGCTTTCTTACAATACTGAATGCTCTATAATTGTATTTCTGTTATGTTTTGATTCTGCACATCTGCTAGCTTTTTATTCTGAAAAATCTATAATATTACAGCAGCAAATTATCAAAGTTTTTCAAAGCCTGTTTAAAAGCTCCAAATGGGGCTTCAGATCATAGAGCGACAATTGCGCTGTCATTGTTTTACAGGGCAGAATTTGCATTTGCTGACCCTTGTCCTTTAATTACAGATGGATATACAGGAATACAGTCATACAAGTGTCAACTCCTCTGAGATAGCAGGGGATGCGTTTTTGGCAATGGGGCTGCTAAAAAACGCATCCCCCTATGTTTTTAATCTTAAAATTGTCCCACACACCTGAAATCCACGCTAGTAGTTCAGAACACATGTGTAAACACGTAGAAAATGTTACATTAACTTCAAGTGTATATTTCTATCAAACAGCAGGGGATGCGTTATAAACTGTAACAGTCTAGAAGTGCATTGAGCTGAAAATAGGGAGACATCAGCAGCTGGATCGTGCATAAAGACGCAGCATGAACCTCTGTGTGCTTTAGTGTTGCTGCTGAGGGGAAAATGTTGACCACAAAGACTTGATGAAACTCAGCCTGATTCACTAATCAGGTTATAGATCTACAATGATAAACAAACCCATAGATTAATGTGTAACAGTGTAATAATTCGGTGAATAACTTAAAACTACTTAATTTTATTCAGTATTATTTGAACAATTGTGTGTTTTTTATGTTTTAATCCATTAACTGAACAAAAAGGTATTAATACGTCTCTTTCTCTTTTTAACAAAAGTAATACATGTCTAAATGAGATGGAGTTGAGACTCCACCGGCTCTTCCAGGGTCCAGTTAGCCCCGCCCCAAACAAGCCCCGCCCCCAAAATTAGCATAATTTCACTCTTAACTTTTGATAAAAGTTGAGAGGTCTGTATACACGGTTTACAAGACATTTCCCAATTAACCTTTTTAACTTCACCCTCAGACCGCTGCCCAAACCTGTCCTTTTCTCGTGTCAGTTCTGTTCAGTTTGGCCATTCACGGAAGGGGCGTTGAAGGTGGAAGTTGTTGGTTTCTTTCTGGCAGGCTAGCGTTTAGCCCTGTAGCATGATGTGGCTAATCACAGCGTGGGGAGGGAATGGAGGCCTGGTCTGAGCACGTTCTCTGAACCGGTGGCAGTCCGATTTGAGCAGATTTCCTCAGAATTCCACAGCTTTCCGCTCCATCTGGGCTCGATCCCCTGTATAGGCTGAGAAGAAATACACAGAGCTGTTTAGCATGCAGGATCTTTGCTCCTGCTACCGGTGATGATGTTAAGACAGCAAACTTAGCTCTGTGTTTGCGCAGACATGTTGTTTGTCCAGATTTAGTCAGGTCCTCTGCTGAAGCAGGCAGTCGAATCTAGCAGACCCTGGATCAAGCGTAACTAGTCCAGGCAATCTTTTAGATGTTCCAGCAGATGAGGCCATATGGCCCCATGGTTCAGGCCTCCTCCCTTGTCCTGGAGAGGTGATCTGTGCAGCTGCTCAAGAGGTCTGCAGAGGTGGGGGTCTTTGTCTGTGGGAGAAAAGTTTTATCACCAGCAGGGGACCACCTGGTGAGAGAAGGAGGGGCTGTCCCTGCTGGCTCTCTCCCCTCTCTGGCTGTGTCATCAGAATTCAATCTGATTCAGTCAACCATTTTGATGATCCTGGCGGTAATATCACAACATTCCCCCCTTTAAATCAGAGAATGGTAGATCCAATTCTCCATTTTCTGATTTACTAAAAGTCCATACGCTATGATCTGGAGTGTCACTAGTGTTCCTGTGGATGAGATGACAGTCATTGAAAGCTCAGATCCATCAGAAAGCTTGTCTCTTGGAAGGATTGAGGCATGTTGGGCAGGGAGCTGTCCTTAACAATAACATATTCAGACATCCATCCCTTGGATGTGCCACAAATATTTTAAACATACACCAAAATTCCAAACCAAGGAAAGAAAAAAAAATCTAAACACTGTGGTAAACTGATGGTTAACCTCCACTTCTTAAGTCTTAGAACAATAAGAAAGGGTTAAAACAGAATAAATTTTTTGTCCTTATCAAGCTGAGGCCTGATAAGTTGTGTGGTTGCTTTAGACTCGATCAGCTCGCCGTTTAATCTTGTTAAACATGCGACAAACTCAGTGAGAAAATCTTGGCAGATACTTTCAAAGTTTTCCTTTGTGATCATTTCTTTGGAATGGTTCCACCTTTTAACAATATGACCTTGGGGCTTTGCATTGGAAAAGAGTTGACCATCTTCTGGCTGCCTAGGCTTTTGTGGCAGCCTGTCCACAAACCTTTTGGTCTGCTGGATCACTGGAGAACTGACTTTGTGTCTTTTCTTAGGCCTGTTCCTTGTCTGAAGGTTTAAGACTCTACGCTTGCTTTGTTTCCTGTCACATTGCAAACGAGTGTTCCAAACAAGCTGGACATATCTGCGGATTTTGTGCATGGAAAAGTTACTTTCCCTGCAATGCATGGTCACTTCATAACGTACACTGTCATGTAAATTATGAAGAAACAAAGACTTAAAAAGTGGGTCCTCTTCGGGACCTGCTGAATTACATCCCTGAGAATAAACGTTCCTTAAACGATAGTAATAATCTCTGGGTGTTTCACTTTCCTGTTGAATGATGCTGAAAGCGTCAAAAGTTATTACAGCCTGATCCCTGTATACAGAATATTCTTCTCTTAGAGCTTTGCAAAGAGCTGAATAACTGTCACGAATCTCTGGAGGAAGAGCTTTAATAAAAACATGAACGCTTCTAGCTGTTGTTTTCCAAATAAGCTTTAGTTTCTCACGAGATGAGGGAAATGGCAGGTCAAAAAGACAGCGTTCGAATTCCTGCAGATAATTATGAATGTTGGAATCATGATTATCTGGGTTGATCTGTTCTATGTCACGAGCAAGAGACTAAAGTTGGCGAAAACGGAAATCGTAATTATGAGGTGACCCTGGACCACCTGGGAAGTCAAATCGGTTATGTTCGTGACCTGATGGAGGTCTGTGAACTAACTTTTGATGTAAGGAAGAATGTTCCTGATCTAATTGAGAGTTTTTTAAGGTGTGAACTCTGACATGTGGTGGGAGCTTAGGTTGGTGTGGGCCACCTGTGTGACTCTTCTGGCCCTTAGGGGGCGGTACAGAGTCTAGACAGGTGGTGGTATGAGTCAGGTGTGATGGCTGCTCATCCCTCCAATCTGAACTACCTGTGTCTGCAGAGTTGTTTACCTGGCACTCTTTGGGGCTTTCCACTGCAGCAGGATGAAGCAGGGCTTCATCATGGACAGTCTTACTTCCAACATCTCCCATGGAGTCTGTGGAAGTACTTCCTGTAAACTCAAAATTTAGAGATTCTGTTCTAAATTTTGGCAAGACTGGTTCTGTTCTGCGTTAGAAACTGCAGATCTGTTCCGTGATTCCAGCTCCTGCAATGATTCAACCTGACGAGGTTGATCGTGTGAAGATTTCACCTGAGGGGTGGAGGACTCACTTCTCTGGTGAGATGCAGCCTCGCTGGCATCAGGAGCTTTGAGGTCCTTTGTCTCAGGGTCAGCCTCCTCCATCCTCACTTCACGTCTGGCAGCACTCACTCTGTCTAAAACCATCTGATGCTCAACCTGTAACTGAAGAAACTGTTTAGCTTTCAGTCGGGATCTTTGCTGATGCAGCAGGGTGATCTGGCAAAGAACATCTGTAATCAGAGCATCTTTAGTTGGGTTTGCAATAAAATCCATTAGTTCCTTAATCATTTTATCGCATTCCGCAAGGTTAAGATTGTTTAAATTATTTAACTCATCTGCAGATAACTTGATGAGGTCGCTAATGACAACCTTCTGCCTCTCTATGTCTGTTTGGTCCACCAAAGGTGCAGCTTCAGATGTGAGACGTTCTGGCTCCATCTTGCTAACACAAAACAAAAACAAGTTATGACAAAACTTTCAAAAATAACATAAGATCCAGTCGGTGCACGCTTGGCTAGGCTTTTATGTTCAAACATACATTTTGCAAATACTTATTTGTGTGTGTAGAAACAATTGCGCAGGTTGACTGTTCAACGTGCGACTTATGACGACACTATTTTTTTTAGTGTTAAGAACGCTAAACCTTTAGGACTTACGAGCTCTGTAGTGACTGCTTACCTTTCTTTAGGTTTTACTAGCTTTTGCGCAAGGCTTCACCTTTTAAGGAATCACTAGCTTTTTAGCCTATGCCTCTCACCTTTCTTTTAAAGGAAATTAGCACTTTTAGCTTTAAGAGCTAAAAGTGCTAATCCACTTTCCACAAATAGGGTGACACCTCAGATTAACTAGGAGTTAAATCTGGAGACAAATACGTTCCACACAACACAAGTAAGCTTTTAAAATGTCTTGGTAGACAAATATGCGAAGCATCTCAGGTTAGATATTTGGGCGTCTAACTTTGCTGGACTGGGAGTTGATTTTGAAAGCGCATAACTGTGGACTTTCATTTAAGACTTGTGGTTTAAGCAAACATGAGGATAAATCACAGCATCTAGGGACAGATGTGCAACAAATTTTGGTTCCGTCAGTAAGCTTAACTTTACAGTTAAGTCCACTCTGAGACTGTTGGTTATACCAGATACCTTGATTGATTCAAGCATCTGAGTTTAAGCTCTTTGTAGTAAAGTTTATTATCACTAGCTAAGAATTTTTTTAATTAACTTTTATTTTCCTAAAAGTCTAAAAACGTCACAGGTTATATTCTGATATGTGTGCAGTTCAAGCTGTGTTCACGAAGGCCCACCCACGGACGCCATTTAATGTTGTGCAGTTATACACTGTTTAAAGTTATTTAATGTTTCATAAATAACTCTCTGTCTGTTAAGTATTGTCTGGTGATGATCAGCTCTTAAGCTGATATCAAGACAACTGTTGAAAGGGATGAATTTGAGCACTAGTGATCTTTTAACAGCAAAACCTGCACACACATAGAATAAAGGAGTGACAACTTCTTTTCAAGCTTAAGAATTTAATAACAAAAATAAAATGAACATCCAGAGAACATCACTATGTAATGCAGTTTATCTGAATTAACACAATTTTTCTATTACCAAATCTTCTCTACTAGGCTAGTGAAACTTAACTAAACTACTAAGCAAAATGAAAATAAAAAGAAGCTAAGCTAAGGAACTATTTACATGCAAAACATACAAAAGACAAACAAAAGTGGTTGATCATAATCAGATTAATTCAGTGAATCGTTGTTCACTACAGATCTGATTTCAAAAGCATGGGATGGAGCTAAAAACGTTTGCCATGTATTTCAATCCATTCACAATGCAAAGCCCAAGTTAAACAAAACATTATGTGTTGAAATAATATTCTGAGGACCGGTTTGTCCTGTAAAATCATTTAAACCCTTACGGCCGAGTTTGTTAATGCGATTCTCCCTCCGGGCGCATGGGGTCGATGTGGCAAATCGGTGGCCAAGAGGTTACAACATAAAGTTGCCAAGATTGCCTTGAAAACCGGCATTAATATACCATATTGATGCGGGAATAAAGCTTATAACACCATCGGAGGATGGTGGAGCATGTTGGGCAGGGAGCATGCAATGTTAAAACAATGCCGGGGGATTCCCACACTACACAGCGGAGGTTTCAGGCATTCAACGGCGTGAGGAAAAGGCTGGTGGAAGCTGGAGCCAAATGTTCCCTGCGTTTTCCTGCAAGCTGCAAGTGTCTTTAAATGACACTGTGAAACCCCTTCACTTTAACGACTGATGTAGAGTGGTTTGTCAATTTATTGTCTCATATCGAGTGACTTTATTAAGTGTTCTACGTGAATGTTCATTTAAGCCTTGGTGCACATTAACATTTATATAGTTTTTCTGGAGATAAACTCTGAGTTTAGGCTACTTATTCAGGGTTTCCTCTCTGTTATCCGGCAGCCTCCACTCTAGATTGAGGTATATGCCACTTAGTTCTTGTTGCGGCAGGGGTGAGTTTTGGGGATTTTGTGTTTGTTCTGTTGTTAAATCTCCTGTGTTCTGTTGTGTTCACCTTGTCAGCTCTGTCAACCTAAAGCTGCAGGATAATAATGCAGCTTTGTCTGCTGCACCATGCACATATTCAGGACACTTTTTCACCTTCCATACAGCTCCGGTCCCACATTTCAGTAATCAAGTACACCTGTCAGTCACTAATCAGCCAGCACTCAGCACACCTGTCAGCCTCTCTATTTAAGCTCCCTGCATTCAGTCCTCCCCTGTCGGTTTGTTCTGTTACTTCTGCTTCTTCCGCTTACTAGTGCTCTTTGCTGCTCACCTCATCCAGCCCGAAGTCTCTTCATCTGCTGTGGTTCTGGTCCTGATTTCACTCTGGTCCTGCAAGTATTCTCCCAGTCGTGCTGCTGGTCTTGCTGCTAGTTCCCAAGTTTCCACTCTGCCGTGCTGCTGGTCTTGCTGTTGGTTCCCTAGTCTCCACTCTGCCGTACTGCTGGTCTTGCTACCTCCGTGCTCTGGCTCCGTCCTGCTTGCCAGCTCCAGCCACTAACAGCTTCCTGCTCCAGCCCTGTCTGAACTCTGTTTACCATCCTCCACTATTCATCATCTTCAATAAACTCTCTTTAAACTGTACTCTGTGTGTGGTGTGTTCGGGTTCAGTTTACAAAACAAGACAGAACGAACCGAACACATTCAATTCAATTCAATTTTATTTATATAGCGCCAAATCATGAAACATGTCATCTCAAGGCACTTTACAAAGTCAAGTTCAATCATATTATACAGATTGGGTCAGATTATACAGATTGGTCAAAAATGTCCTATATAAGGAAACCAGTTGATTGCATCAAAGTCCCGACAAGCAGCATTCACTCCTGGAGAAGCGTAGAGCCACAGGGAGAGTCGTCTGCATTGTAAATGGCTTTGTTGCAATCCCTCATACTGAGCAAGCATGAAGCGACAGTGGGAAGAAAAACCACCCATTAACGGGAAGGAAAAACCTCCGGCAGAACCGGGCTCAGTATGAACGGTCATCTGCCTCGACCGACTGGGGTTACAGAAGACAGAGCAGAGACACAACAAGAGAGACAAAAAAGCACAGAAGCACACATTGATCTAGTAATCTGTTCTACATTAGATGGTAGTAGCGGGTGAGCCGTCTTCTCTGGATGATGTCACAGTTAACAGAACACCAGACCAGGTGTACCTACTATGAAGAGAAAAGAGAGAGAACAGAAAGTTAAAGCAGAAATGACAACACATAATGCATAATTGAAGAACAGTAGAACTCAATAGAGTGAGAAAATTAGATCCTGATATACTCCAGTAGCCTAAGCCTATAGCAGTAAAACTATAAAGGTAGCTGAGAGTAACATGAGCCACTAGTTATAATTTTTGTCAAAAAGAAAAGTTTTAAGCCTAGTCTTAAAAGTAGACAGGGTGTCTGCCTCACGGACCAAAAGTGGGAGTTGGTTCCACAGGAGAGGAGCCTGATAGCTAAAGGATCTGCCTCCCATTCTACTTTTAGAGACTCTAGGAACCACCAGCAGACCTGCAGTCTGAGAGCGAAGTGCTCTGTTAGGAACATACGGGGTAATCAGAGCTCTGATATATGATGGAGTTTGATTGTTAAGGGCTTTATACGTTAGAAGAAGAATTTTAAATTCTATTCTTGATTTAACAGGAAGCCAATGAAGGGAAGCTAAAATTGGAGAAATATGATCCCTCTTGTTGATTTTCATCAGAACTCTTGCTGCAGCATATTGGATCAGCTGAAGGCTTTGAACTGCATTTTGTGGACTTCCTGATAGTAAAGAATTACAATAGTCCAGCCTTGAAGTAACAAATGCATGGACCAGTTTTTCAACGTCGCTCCTGGACAGAATGTTTCTAATTTTGGCGATATTCCGGAGGTGAAAAAAGGAAACTCTGGAAACCTGTTTAATATGGGATTTAAATGACATGTCTTGGTCAAAAATAACACCAAGATTTTTTACTTTATTACCAGGGGCCAGGTTAATGCCACACAGATTAAGTGATTGGTTAAGAAGTTTATTTTTTGAGGACTCTGGCCCAAAGATTACAACTTCGGTCTTGTCAGAATTTAGATGCAGGAAATTTAAAGTCATCCAGCTTTTGATGTCATCAAGACATGACTGCAGTCGAAGTAATTGATTGGATTCATCAGGATTTATGGATAAATATAGCTGAGTATCATCAGCATAACAGTGGAAATTAATCCCATGCTGTCTGATAATTTTGCCTATCGGAAGCATATATATAGTAAAGAGAATTGGTCCAAGGACTGAACCCTGTGGTACTCCACAGGTGACCCTAGAGTTTGAGGAAGATTTATTATTAACATGAACAAATTGGAATCTGTCTGACAGATAAGATTTAAACCAGCCTAATGCTTTCCCCTTAATCCCTACAGTATGTTCAAGTCTTTGTAGGAGAATATTGTGATCAACTGTATCAAACGCAGCACTGAGATCTAACAGGACAAGTATAGACACAAGTCCATTATCTGAGGCCATGAGAATATCATTAGTGACCTTCACCAGAGCTGTTTCAGTGCTATGATGAGCTCTGAAGCCTGACTGAAACTCCTCAAGTAGGTCATTACTTTGTAAATGTTCACAAAGTTGATTAGCAACTACTTTCTCAAGAATTTTAGATAAGAAAAGAAGATTAGATATAGGTCTGTAATTTACTAACTCATCTTGATCAAGAGAAGGTTTCTTAAGTAAAGGTTTAATAACAGCTACTTTCAAAACCTGTGGTACATATCCATTTACTAAGGATAGATTAATCATGTCTACAATAGTGCCACTGATCAAAGGGAATATGTCCTTAAACAACTTGGTTGGGATTGGGTCTAACATACAGGTAGAAGGTTTAGATGAAGCTAAAATTTTAGATAGCTCAGAAAGCTCTACTGCTTCTAAACAGTTCAAACACTGCGCAGATTCTAAAGATTCCTCCAATGCTGCCTCACTTACTGAGGACGAGGTAATCATGTTTGGGAGGATGCCAATTATTTAGTTTTTAATGGCATCAATTTTATTTATGAAGAATCCCATAAAATCATTACTACTAAGAGCTAAGGGAATGGATGGATCAACAGAGCTGTGGCTCTGGGTAAGTTTGGCAACTGTACTAAAGAGAAATCTAGGATTATTTTTATTCTCTTCAATTAATGATGAAAAATATGCTGCTCTAACTCTGCGAAGGGTCTTGTTATACAACAATAGACTGTTCTTCCAGATTAGGTAGGATTCCTCTTGGTGTGTAGAGCGCCATTTTCTCTCCAATTTCCTAACATTGTGCTTCAAGGAACGCAGCTCTGAATTAAACCAAGGAGCCAGCTTCCTGTGAATAATCACCTTCTTTTTCAAGGGAGCTACATTGTCTAATGCAGAACGCAATGAGGAAGTCAGATTGTTAGCAAAGGTATCGATTGGTGAATGGGAAGAAACAGCAATGCTGCCATCTACAGGGCATTTCTGCAATACTGAGGATATTAAAAAGGGGACAGACTCTTTAAGTTTTGATACAGCATTATCCGATAAAAATCTACTATAATGGAACCCTCTTTTGGGGGTGGAGAACTCTGTTAGATTAAACTCAAATGTTATTAAAAAATGATCAGACAGGACAGGGTTGTGAGAGAATACTGTTAATTCTTCACAATCAATGCCATATGTCAGAACAAGGTCTAAAGTATGGAGCCGAGAGTGCGTCGGTTTATGCACATTTTGACCAAAACCAATTGAATCTAGGATAGTTTTAAAGGCTACACTAAGGTTATCACATTCAGTGTCAACATGGATGTTAAAATCACCCACTATAATAACCTTATCAGTATTTAACACCAAATCAGATAAGAAATCTGACAACTCATCCAAAAACTGAGTGTAAGGGCCTGGTGGACGATACAAAACAACAAACAGAAGAGGTTTTATTGCTTTGCAGTTTGGATGAGGGAAACTGAGGGTTAAATGTTCAAAAGAACTGTAGTTATTAATTGGCCTGGGACTAATTAATAAATCAGACTGAAAGATGGTTGCCACTCCTCCTCTTCCCACAGATCTGGGAATGTGGAAATTTAAATAATTGGAGGGAGTTGACTCATTTATACTAACGTAGTCCTCTTGTAGCCAGGTTTCTGTGAGAAAAAACAAATCAATTTGTTTATCAGAAATCAATTTGTTAACTAACAAAGTCTTTGGAGGGAGAGACCTTATATTTAATAGACCACATTTAATTGATTTTGATCTGTTAAGTTTTGGCCGTGGGAAAGACACCGTCTCAATAGGATAATGGATGGGTAACAGTACAGAAGCTGCAGAGAGGTGTGTTAAACTACGGCTCTGCTTCCTGGTCTGGACCCTGGGTTGTCAGCATTTAGGAGAACTAATAAATCTGGCCAGATTTCTAGAAAGAAGAGCAGCACCATCCAAAGTAGGATGGATGCCGTCTTTCCGGATCAGGCCAGGTTTTCCCCAGAAAGTTCTCCAGTTATCAATGTAGCCCACGTCGTTTTCAGGACACCACCTAGACAACCAGCGGTTGAATGATGACATGCGGCTAAACATGTAATCACTGGTCAGATCAGGCAGGGGACCAGAGAAAATTACGGAGTCCGACATTGCTTTAGCAAACTCACACACCGAAGTAACACCAACTTTAGTGACCTCCGATCGGCGTGACCGGGTGTCATTACCGCCAGCGTGAATAACAATCTTACTGTATTTACTCTTATCCTTAGCCAGCAGTTTTAGGTAAGATTCTATGTCGCCCGTTTTGGCCCCTGGCAGGCATTTAACTATGGTCCCTGGTGTCTCTAGTGCCACGTTTCTGACTATTGAGCTCCCAATAATCAGGGTCGGCTTCTCAGCGGGTGTGTCGCTGAGTGGGGAAAATTTGTTAGAAACGCAGACGGGTTGGTGGTGAACTGGGGGCTGAAATCTAGAGCTTTGTTTCCTACGAACTGTCACCCAGCCGGCCTGCTTACCCGGCTAATCGGGTGCTTCTGGAAGACCACTAAGTGAACTAACGCTAGGTCTATGTGGCTCCGCGCTAGCAGAGGGGCGGCTATCAGCTGGTCTTTCCATAGCACGGAGCCGGGACTCTAATTCTGACACCCTCGCTTCCAAAGCTACAAAAACACTACATTTATTACAAGTACCATTATCACTAAAGGAGGCAGAGGAATAGCTAAACATCTGACACAGAGAGCAGGAGATAAGGGGAGACTTAGTCAGAGACGGAGAAGCTGAAGTAATAGTAGGAGAGGAAGCCATTGTGGAGCTAAAGCTAGGCTAGGCTAAAGCTAGGCTAGCGCCCTTCTACCACCCTAACTGTGAAACACGAGGAGTTCCCAAGCGTGATGTGCAGCAACAGAAAATGTTTTAAAAGCGCTTGTGTGTTAGAAACAGATGTTACAGCAAAGAGATTAAAGATAAAAGCGAGAGAATCTGGAGCAACAAACCGTTGCTCACGCAGTGAAAACAGGAAGTGATACAATACGCCTTACCGCAAACAGGAAGTGACGTCCACTTTCTGTCCGTGGTCGTTAGAAAAAGCCAGAAAGGCTGCAGAAGGTGTAATTTCTCCACAGGAAGATCCAGAATTATGGATCCAAGGAGGGAATTTATATCTCATATGGTTTAAATGGACATGAGTTCAGACAAGCCTTACAGTCGTCAGTGGGATAAAACATTGGGGGTAAAATAAGGGCGAATTATACAGGCAGAACCCCACAAGGCGGAATATTTGAACATCAAGCGTAAATGGGTAACAGCAGCAGACGCCGTGGGAGCAGTTTTCCGCAGGAGGGCGGATAATTGGAAATTTGGGATCCATAAAAGAATAAAAATACTTATATTTGTTAATGGAAGGTTTCCAGCCGCATATATCTGTGTGGATATAAAAAAAAAACATTTAGTGACACTGATAACGTCTACACATTGCTACCCGTTGCAATGTGCAACGGGTAGCAGTAGAGGGCGGGGACCTTGGCGTTCCGAACCTCGGCTACAGAGGCTGGCTCTTGGGACGTGGAATGTCACCTCTCTGGTGGGGAAGGAGCCTGAGCTTGTGCGCCAGGTTGAGAGGTTCCGACTAGAGATAGTCGGACTCACCTCAACGCACCGCTCTGGCTCTGGAAACTGTCTCCTTGAGAGGGGCTGGACATTCTTCCACTCTGGAGTTGCCCATGGTGAGAGGCGCCAAGCTGGGGTGGGCATACTTGTTGCCCCCCATCTCGGTGCCTGCACGTTGGGGTTTTCCCCGGTGAACGAGAGGGTGGCCTCCCTCCGCATTCGTGTGGGGGGACGGGTTCTGACTGTTGTTTGCGCTTATGCGCCAAACAGCAGTTCAGATTACCCACCCTTTTTGGAGTCCTTGGAAGGGGTACTGGAGAGTGCCCCTCCTGGGGACTCCCTCGTTTTGCTGGGGGACTTCAACGCTCACGTGGGCAATGACAGTGGAACCTGGAGGGGCGTGGTTGGGAGGAATGGCCCACCTGATCTGAACTCGAGTGGTGTTTTGTTGTTGGACTTCTGTGCTCGTCATGGATTGTCCATCACAAACACCATGTTCAAGCATAAGGGTGTCCATATGTGCTCTTGGCACCAGGACACCCTAGGTCGCAGTTCAATGATCGACTTTGTTGTCGTTTCATCTGATCTGCGGCCGTATGTCTTGGACACTCGGGTGAAGAGAGGGGCGGAGCTCTCCACCGACCACTACCTGGTGGTGAGTTGGCTCCGATGGCGGGGGAGGAAGCCGGTTCGACCGGGCAGGCCCAAACGTACTGTGAGGGTTTGCGGGGAACGTCTGGCAGAGTCCCCCGCTAGACGGAGCTTTAACTTCCACCTCCGGGAGAACTTTAAACACGTCCCGAGGGAGGAAGGCGACATTGAGTCTGAATGGACCATGTTCCGCGCCTCTATTGTTGAGGCGGCTAGTCGGAGCTGTGGCCGCAAGGTTGTCGGTGCATGTCGCGGCGGCAACCCTCGAACCCGCTGGTGGACACCAGCGATGAGGGAAGCCGTCAAGCTGAAGAAGGAGTCCTACCGGGCTTTTTTGGCCTGTGGGACTCCGGAAGCAGCTGATGTGTACTGGCAGTCGAAGCGGCAGGCGGCTCGGCTGGTCGCCGAGGCAAAAACTCGGGCGTGGGAAGAGTTCGGAGAGGCCATGGAGAAAGACTTCCGTACGGCTTCGAAGAGATTCTGGTCCACTATCCGGCGTCTCAGGAGGGGGAAGCAGTGCAGTACCAACACTGTTTACAGTGGGGGTGGTGTGCTGCTGATCTCAACTCGGGACGTCGTTTTTCGGTGGGCAGAATACTTCGAAGACCTCCTTAATCCCACCAACACGTCTTCCATTGTGGAAGCAGAGCCTGATGACTCTGGGTCGGGTTCTCCCATCTCTGTTTCTGAGGTTGCCGAGGTTGTTAAAAAGCTCCTCAGTGGCAAGGCCCCAGGGGTGGATGAGATTCGCCCTGAGTACCTTAAGGCTCTGGACGTTGTGGGGCTGTGTTGGTTAACGCGGCTCTGCAACATTGCATGGACATCGGGGGCAGTTCCCCTGGATTGGCAGACTGGGGTGGTGGTCCCCCTATTTAAAAAGGGGGACCGGAGGGTGTGTTCCAACTACAGAGGGATCACACTCTTAAGCCTCCCTGGTAAGGTCTATTCAGGGGTTCCGGAAAGGAGGGTCCGTCGGATAGTCGAATCTCGGATTCAGGAAGGGCCGTGGAACACTGGACCAGCTCTACACCCTCAGCAGGATTCTGGAGGGGGCATGGGAGTTTGCCCAACCAGTCTACATGTGCTTTGTGGATCTGGAGAAGGCATTCGACCGTGTCCCCCGAGGGATCCTGTGGGGGGTACTCCGGGAGTATGGAGTACCGGGCCCTTTAATAAGGGCTGTCAGGTCTCTGTACGACCGGTGTCAGAGTCTGGTTCGCATTGCCGGCAGTAAGTCGGACTTGTTTCCGGTGAGAGTTGGACTCCGCCAAGGCTGCCCTTTGTCACCGATTCTGTTTATAACTTTTATGGACAGAATTTCTAGGCGCAGCCAAGGTGTTGTGGTGGCCTTAGGATTGCGTCTCTGCTATTCGCGGATGACGTGGTCCTATTGGCTTCATCAGGGCGTGATCTACAGCTCTCACTGGAGCGGTTCGCAGCCGAGTGCGAAGCGGCCGGGATGAAAATCAGTGCCTCCAAATCTGAGACCATGGTCTTGAACCGGAAAAGGGTAGAGTGCCTTCTCCGGGTTGGGGAGGATGTGCTGCCCCTAGTGGAGGAGTTTAAGTATCTTGGGGTCTTGTTCACGAATGAGGGGAAGATGGAGCGGGAGATCGACAGGCGGATTGGTGCAGCGTCTGCTGTGAAGCGGGTGCTGTACCGATCCGTTGTGGTGAAGAGAGAGCTGAGCCAAAAGGCGAAGCTCTCGATTTACCGGTCGATCTACATTCCTACCCTCATCTATGGTCACGAGCTTTGGGTCGTGACCGAAAGAATGAGATCCCGGATACAAGCGGCTGAAATGAGTTTTCTCTGTAGTGTGTCTGGGCTCTCCCTTAGAGATAGGGTGAGGAGCTCAGTCATCCGGGGAGGACTCAGAGTAGAGCCGCTGCTCCTCCACATCGAGAGGAGCCAGTTGAGGTGGCTCGGGCATCTGGTCAGGATGCCTCCTGGACGCCTCCCTGGTGAGGTGTTCCGGGCACGTCCCACCGGGAGGAGGCCCAGGGGAAGACCCAGGACACGCTGGAGGGACTATGTCTGGCCTGG